>NW_027520451.1:0-56991 GCF_051991245.1 Festucalex cinctus
AAGATTTTGACACATTCAGCTCAAATGTACACAATTGCTGATTATGGCTGTCAAATCTAAACCAAACGTTGTGCACTCAAATCTTTTGCTGTATTTAGTTTATTTTGGCATCCGGATGATGATTCTAGCATGAAATTGCTTGGGCACCTGTTAATTTTTAAGATTTTGACACATTCAGCTCAAATGTACAATCATGCGCTAAAAACGCATTTAAAGCAATAAAAAGGTGATTATGGCTGTCAAACCTAAACCAAACGTTGTGCACTCAAATCTTTTGCTGTATTTAGTTTATTTTGGCATCCGGATGATGATTCTAGCATGAAATTGCTTGGGCACCTGTTAATTTTTAAGATTTTGACACATTCAGCTCAAATGTACACAATTGCTGATTATGGCTGTCAAATCTAAACCAAACGTTGTGCACTCAAATCTTTTGCTGTATTTAGTTTATTTTGGCATCCGGATGATGATTCTAGCATGAAATTGCTTGGGCACCTGTTAATTTTTAAGATTTTGACACATTCAGCTCAAATGTACAATCATGCGCTAAAAAACGCATTTAAAGCAATAAAAAGGTGATTATGGCTGTCAAACCTAAACCAAACGTTGTGCACTCAAATCTTTTGCTGTATTTAGTTTATTTTGGCATCCGGATGATGATTCTAGCATGAAATTGCTTGGGCACCTGTTAATTTTTAAGATTTTGACACATTCAGCTCAAATGTACACAATTGCTGATTATGGCTGTCAAATCTAAACCAAACGTTGTGCACTCAAATCTTTTGCTGTATTTAGTTTATTTTGGCATCCGGATGATGATTCTAGCATGAAATTGCTTGGGCACCTGTTAATTTTTAAGATTTTGACACATTCAGCTCAAATGTACAATCATGCGCTACAAACGCATTTAAAGCACTAAAAAGGTGATTATGGCTGTCAAACCAAAACCAAACGTTGTGCACTCAAATCTTTTGCTGTATTTAGTTTATTTTGGCATCCGGATGATGATTCTAGCATGAAATTGCTTGGGCACCTGTTAATTTTTAAGATTTTGACACATTCAGCTCAAATGTACAATCATGCGCTAAAAACGCATTTAAAGCAATAAAAAGGTGATTATGGCTGTCAAACCTAAACCAAACGTTGTGCACTCAAATCTTTTGCTGTATTTAGTTTATTTTGGCATCCGGATGATGATTCTAGCATGAAATTGCTTGGGCACCTGTTAATTTTTTAAGATTTTGACACATTCAGCTCAAATGTACACAATTGCTGATTATGGCTGACAAATCTAAACCAAACGTTGTGCACTCAAATCTTTTGCTGTATTTAGTTTATTTTGGCATCCGGATGATGATTCTAGCATGAAATTGCTTGGGCACCTGTTAATTTTTAAGATTTTGACACATTCAGCTCAAATGTACAATCATGCGCTAAAAACGCATTTAAAGCAATAAAAAGGTGATTATGGCTGTCAAACCTAAACCAAACGTTGTGCACTCAAATCTTTTGCTGTATTTAGTTTATTTTGGCATCCGGATGATGATTCTAGCATGAAATTGCTTGGGCACCTGTTAATTTTTAAGATTTTGACACATTCAGCTCAAATGTACACAATTGCTGATTATGGCTGTCAAATCTAAACCAAACGTTGTGCACTCAAATCTTTTGCTGTATTTAGTTTATTTTGGCATCCGGATGATGATTCTAGCATGAAATTGCTTGGGCACCTGTTAATTTTTAAGATTTTGACACATTCAGCTCAAATGTACAATCATGCGCTACAAACGCATTTAAAGCAATAAAAAGGTGATTATGGCTGTCAAACCAAAACCAAACGTTGTGCACTCAAATCTTTTGCTGTATTTAGTTTATTTTGGCATCCGGATGATGATTCTAGCATGAAATTGCTTGGGCACCTGTTAATTTTTAAGATTTTGACACATTCAGCTCAAATGTACACAATTGCTGATTATGGCTGTCAAATCTAAACCAAACGTTGTGCACTCAAATCTTTTGCTGTATTTAGTTTATTTTGGCATCCGGATGATGATTCTAGCATGAAATTGCTTGGGCACCTGTTAATTTTTAAGATTTTGACACATTCAGCTCAAATGTACAATCATGCGCTAAAAACGCATTTAAAGCAATAAAAAGGTGATTATGGCTGTCAAACCTAAACCAAACGTTGTGCACTCAAATCTTTTGCTGTATTTAGTTTATTTTGGCATCCGGATGATGATTCTAGCATGAAATTGCTTGGGCACCTGTTAATTTTTAAGATTTTGACACATTCAGCTCAAATGTACACAATTGCTGATTATGGCTGTCAAATCTAAACCAAACGTTGTGCACTCAAATCTTTTGCTGTATTTAGTTTATTTTGGCATCCGGATGATGATTCTAGCATGAAATTGCTTGGGCACCTGTTAATTTTTAAGATTTTGACACATTCAGCTCAAATGTACAATCATGCGCTAAAAACGCATTTAAAGCAATAAAAAGGTGATTATGGCTGTCAAACCTAAACCAAACGTTGTGCACTCAAATCTTTTGCTGCATTTAGTTTATTTTGGCATCCGGATGATGATTCTAGCATGAAATTGCTTGGGCACCTGTTAATTTTTAAGATTTTGACACATTCAGCTCAAATGTACACAATTGCTGATTATGGCTGTCAAATCTAAACCAAACGTTGTGCACTCAAATCTTTTGCTGTATTTAGTTTATTTTGGCATCCGGATGATGATTCTAGCATGAAATTGCTTGGGCACCTGTTAATTTTTAAGATTTTGACACATTCAGCTCAAATGTACAATCATGCGCTAAAAACGCATTTAAAGCAATAAAAAGGTGATTATGGCTGTCAAACCTAAACCAAACGTTGTGCACTCAAATCTTTTGCTGTATTTAGTTTATTTTGGCATCCGGATGATGATTCTAGCATGAAATTGCTTGGGCACCTGTTAATTTTTAAGATTTTGACACATTCAGCTCAAATGTACACAATTGCTGATTATGGCTGTCAAATCTAAACCAAACGTTGTGCACTCAAATCTTTTGCTGTATTTAGTTTATTTTGGCATCCGGATGATGATTCTAGCATGAAATTGCTTGGGCACCTGTTAATTTTTAAGATTTTGACACATTCAGCTCAAATGTACAATCATGCGCTACAAACGCATTTAAAGCACTAAAAAGGTGATTATGGCTGTCAAACCAAAACCAAACGTTGTGCACTCAAATCTTTTGCTGTATTTAGTTTATTTTGGCATCCGGATGATGATTCTAGCATGAAATTGCTTGGGCACCTGTTAATTTTTAAGATTTTGACACATTCAGCTCAAATGTACAATCATGCGCTAAAAACGCATTTAAAGCAATAAAAAGGTGATTATGGCTGTCAAACCTAAACCAAACGTTGTGCACTCAAATCTTTTGCTGTATTTAGTTTATTTTGGCATCCGGATGATGATTCTAGCATGAAATTGCTTGGGCACCTGTTAATTTTTAAGATTTTGACACATTCAGCTCAAATGTACACAATTGCTGATTATGGCTGACAAATCTAAACCAAACGTTGTGCACTCAAATCTTTTGCTGTATTTAGTTTATTTTGGCATCCGGATGATGATTCTAGCATGAAATTGCTTGGGCACCTGTTAATTTTTAAGATTTTGACACATTCAGCTCAAATGTACAATCATGCGCTAAAAACGCATTTAAAGCAATAAAAAGGTGATTATGGCTGTCAAACCTAAACCAAACGTTGTGCACTCAAATCTTTTGCTGTATTTAGTTTATTTTGGCATCCGGATGATGATTCTAGCATGAAATTGCTTGGGCACCTGTTAATTTTTAAGATTTTGACACATTCAGCTCAAATGTACACAATTGCTGATTATGGCTGTCAAATCTAAACCAAACGTTGTGCACTCAAATCTTTTGCTGTATTTAGTTTATTTTGGCATCCGGATGATGATTCTAGCATGAAATTGCTTGGGCACCTGTTAATTTTTAAGATTTTGACACATTCAGCTCAAATGTACAATCATGCGCTACAAACGCATTTAAAGCAATAAAAAGGTGATTATGGCTGTCAAACCAAAACCAAACGTTGTGCACTCAAATCTTTTGCTGTATTTAGTTTATTTTGGCATCCGGATGATGATTCTAGCATGAAATTGCTTGGGCACCTGTTAATTTTTAAGATTTTGACACATTCAGCTCAAATGTACACAATTGCTGATTATGGCTGTCAAATCTAAACCAAACGTTGTGCACTCAAATCTTTTGCTGTATTTAGTTTATTTTGGCATCCGGATGATGATTCTAGCATGAAATTGCTTGGGCACCTGTTAATTTTTAAGATTTTGACACATTCAGCTCAAATGTACAATCATGCGCTAAAAACGCATTTAAAGCAATAAAAAGGTGATTATGGCTGTCAAACCTAAACCAAACGTTGTGCACTCAAATCTTTTGCTGTATTTAGTTTATTTTGGCATCCGGATGATGATTCTAGCATGAAATTGCTTGGGCACCTGTTAATTTTTAAGATTTTGACACATTCAGCTCAAATGTACACAATTGCTGATTATGGCTGTCAAATCTAAACCAAACGTTGTGCACTCAAATCTTTTGCTGTATTTAGTTTATTTTGGCATCCGGATGATGATTCTAGCATGAAATTGCTTGGGCACCTGTTAATTTTTAAGATTTTGACACATTCAGCTCAAATGTACAATCATGCGCTAAAAACGCATTTAAAGCAATAAAAAGGTGATTATGGCTGTCAAACCTAAACCAAACGTTGTGCACTCAAATCTTTTGCTGCATTTAGTTTATTTTGGCATCCGGATGATGATTCTAGCATGAAATTGCTTGGGCACCTGTTAATTTTTAAGATTTTGACACATTCAGCTCAAATGTACACAATTGCTGATTATGGCTGTCAAATCTAAACCAAACGTTGTGCACTCAAATCTTTTGCTGTATTTAGTTTATTTTGGCATCCGGATGATGATTCTAGCATGAAATTGCTTGGGCACCTGTTAATTTTTAAGATTTTGACACATTCAGCTCAAATGTACAATCATGCGCTAAAAACGCATTTAAAGCAATAAAAAGGTGATTATGGCTGTCAAACCTAAACCAAACGTTGTGCACTCAAATCTTTTGCTGTATTTAGTTTATTTTGGCATCCGGATGATGATTCTAGCATGAAATTGCTTGGGCACCTGTTAATTTTTAAGATTTTGACACATTCAGCTCAAATGTACACAATTGCTGATTATGGCTGTCAAATCTAAACCAAACGTTGTGCACTCAAATCTTTTGCTGTATTTAGTTTATTTTGGCATCCGGATGATGATTCTAGCATGAAATTGCTTGGGCACCTGTTAATTTTTAAGATTTTGACACATTCAGCTCAAATGTACAATCATGCGCTAAAAACGCATTTAAAGCAATAAAAAGGTGATTATGGCTGTCAAACCTAAACCAAACGTTGTGCACTCAAATCTTTTGCTGTATTTAGTTTATTTTGGCATCCGGATGATGATTCTAGCATGAAATTGCTTGGGCACCTGTTAATTTTTAAGATTTTGACACATTCAGCTCAAATGTACACAATTGCTGATTATGGCTGACAAATCTAAACCAAACGTTGTGCACTCAAATCTTTTGCTGTATTTAGTTTATTTTGGCATCCGGATGATGATTCTAGCATGAAATTGCTTGGGCACCTGTTAATTTTTAAGATTTTGACACATTCAGCTCAAATGTACACAATTGCTGATTATGGCTGTCAAATCTAAACCAAACGTTGTGCACTCAAATCTTTTGCTGTATTTAGTTTATTTTGGCATCCGGATGATGATTCTAGCATGAAATTGCTTGGGCACCTGTTAATTTTTAAGATTTTGACACATTCAGCTCAAATGTACAATCATGCGCTAAAAACGCATTTAAAGCAATAAAAAGGTGATTATGGCTGTCAAACCTAAACCAAACGTTGTGCACTCAAATCTTTTGCTGTATTTAGTTTATTTTGGCATCCGGATGATGATTCTAGCATGAAATTGCTTGGGCACCTGTTAATTTTTAAGATTTTGACACATTCAGCTCAAATGTACACAATTGCTGATTATGGCTGTCAAATCTAAACCAAACGTTGTGCACTCAAATCTTTTGCTGTATTTAGTTTATTTTGGCATCCGGATGATGATTCTAGCATGAAATTGCTTGGGCACCTGTTAATTTTTAAGATTTTGACACATTCAGCTCAAATGTACAATCATGCGCTAAAAACGCATTTAAAGCAATAAAAAGGTGATTATGGCTGTCAAACCTAAACCAAACGTTGTGCACTCAAATCTTTTGCTGTATTTAGTTTATTTTGGCATCCGGATGATGATTCTAGCATGAAATTGCTTGGGCACCTGTTAATTTTTAAGATTTTGACACATTCAGCTCAAATGTACAATCATGCGCTAAAAACGCATTTAAAGCAATAAAAAGGTGATTATGGCTGTCAAACCTAAACCAAACGTTGTGCACTCAAATCTTTTGCTGTATTTAGTTTATTTTGGCATCCGGATGATGATTCTAGCATGAAATTGCTTGGGCACCTGTTAATTTTTAAGATTTTGACACATTCAGCTCAAATGTACAATCATGCGCTAAAAACGCATTTAAAGCAATAAAAAGGTGATTATGGCTGTCAAACCTAAACCAAACGTTGTGCACTCAAATCTTTTGCTGTATTTAGTTTATTTTGGCATCCGGATGATGATTCTAGCATGAAATTGCTTGGGCACCTGTTAATTTTTAAGATTTTGACACATTCAGCTCAAATGTACACAATTGCTGATTATGGCTGTCAAATCTAAACCAAACGTTGTGCACTCAAATCTTTTGCTGTATTTAGTTTATTTTGGCATCCGGATGATGATTCTAGCATGAAATTGCTTGGGCACCTGTTAATTTTTAAGATTTTGACACATTCAGCTCAAATGTACAATCATGCGCTAAAAACGCATTTAAAGCAATAAAAAGGTGATTATGGCTGTCAAACCTAAACCAAACGTTGTGCACTCAAATCTTTTGCTGTATTTAGTTTATTTTGGCATCCGGATGATGATTCTAGCATGAAATTGCTTGGGCACCTGTTAATTTTTAAGATTTTGACACATTCAGCTCAAATGTACACAATTGCTGATTATGGCTGTCAAATCTAAACCAAACGTTGTGCACTCAAATCTTTTGCTGTATTTAGTTTATTTTGGCATCCGGATGATGATTCTAGCATGAAATTGCTTGGGCACCTGTTAATTTTTAAGATTTTGACACATTCAGCTCAAATGTACAATCATGCGCTAAAAACGCATTTAAAGCAATAAAAAGGTGATTATGGCTGTCAAACCTAAACCAAACGTTGTGCACTCAAATCTTTTGCTGTATTTAGTTTATTTTGGCATCCGGATGATGATTCTAGCATGAAATTGCTTGGGCACCTGTTAATTTTTAAGATTTTGACACATTCAGCTCAAATGTACACAATTGCTGATTATGGCTGTCAAATCTAAACCAAACGTTGTGCACTCAAATCTTTTGCTGTATTTAGTTTATTTTGGCATCCGGATGATGATTCTAGCATGAAATTGCTTGGGCACCTGTTAATTTTTAAGATTTTGACACATTCAGCTCAAATGTACAATCATGCGCTTCAAACGCATTTAAAGCACTAAAAAGGTGATTATGGCTGTCAAACCAAAACCAAACGTTGTGCACTCAAATCTTTTGCTGTATTTAGTTTATTTTGGCATCCGGATGATGATTCTAGCATGAAATTGCTTGGGCACCTGTTAATTTTTAAGATTTTGACACATTCAGCTCAAATGTACACAATTGCTGATTATGGCTGTCAAATCTAAACCAAACGTTGTGCACTCAAATCTTTTGCTGTATTTAGTTTATTTTGGCATCCGGATGATGATTCTAGCATGAAATTGCTTGGGCACCTGTTAATTTTTAAGATTTTGACACATTCAGCTCAAATGTACAATCATGCGCTAAAAACGCATTTAAAGCAATAAAAAGGTGATTATGGCTGTCAAACCTAAACCAAACGTTGTGCACTCAAATCTTTTGCTGTATTTAGTTTATTTTGGCATCCGGATGATGATTCTAGCATGAAATTGCTTGGGCACCTGTTAATTTTTAAGATTTTGACACATTCAGCTCAAATGTACACAATTGCTGATTATGGCTGACAAATCTAAACCAAACGTTGTGCACTCAAATCTTTTGCTGTATTTAGTTTATTTTGGCATCCGGATGATGATTCTAGCATGAAATTGCTTGGGCACCTGTTAATTTTTAAGATTTTGACACATTCAGCTCAAATGTACAATCATGCGCTAAAAACGCATTTAAAGCAATAAAAAGGTGATTATGGCTGTCAAACCTAAACCAAACGTTGTGCACTCAAATCTTTTGCTGTATTTAGTTTATTTTGGCATCCGGATGATGATTCTAGCATGAAATTGCTTGGGCACCTGTTAATTTTTAAGATTTTGACACATTCAGCTCAAATGTACACAATTGCTGATTATGGCTGTCAAATCTAAACCAAACGTTGTGCACTCAAATCTTTTGCTGTATTTAGTTTATTTTGGCATCCGGATGATGATTCTAGCATGAAATTGCTTGGGCACCTGTTAATTTTTAAGATTTTGACACATTCAGCTCAAATGTACAATCATGCGCTAAAAACGCATTTAAAGCAATAAAAAGGTGATTATGGCTGTCAAACCTAAACCAAACGTTGTGCACTCAAATCTTTTGCTGTATTTAGTTTATTTTGGCATCCGGATGATGATTCTAGCATGAAATTGCTTGGGCACCTGTTAATTTTTAAGATTTTGACACATTCAGCTCAAATGTACACAATTGCTGATTATGGCTGTCAAATCTAAACCAAACGTGCACTCAAATCTTTTGCTGTATTTAGTTTATTTTGGCATCCGGATGATGATTCTAGCATGAAATTGCTTGGGCACCTGTTAATTTTTAAGATTTTGACACATTCAGCTCAAATGTACAATCATGCGCTAAAAACGCATTTAAAGCAATAAAAAGGTGATTATGGCTGTCAAACCTAAACCAAACGTTGTGCACTCAAATCTTTTGCTGTATTTAGTTTATTTTGGCATCCGGATGATGATTCTAGCATGAAATTGCTTGGGCACCTGTTAATTTTTAAGATTTTGACACATTCAGCTCAAATGTACACAATTGCTGATTATGGCTGTCAAATCTAAACCAAACGTTGTGCACTCAAATCTTTTGCTGTATTTAGTTTATTTTGGCATCCGGATGATGATTCTAGCATGAAATTGCTTGGGCACCTGTTAATTTTTAAGATTTTGACACATTCAGCTCAAATGTACAATCATGCGCTAAAAACGCATTTAAAGCAATAAAAAGGTGATTATGGCTGTCAAACCTAAACCAAACGTTGTGCACTCAAATCTTTTGCTGTATTTAGTTTATTTTGGCATCCGGATGATGATTCTAGCATGAAATTGCTTGGGCACCTGTTAATTTTTAAGATTTTGACACATTCAGCTCAAATGTACACAATTGCTGATTATGGCTGTCAAATCTAAACCAAACGTTGTGCACTCAAATCTTTTGCTGTATTTAGTTTATTTTGGCATCCGGATGATGATTCTAGCATGAAATTGCTTGGGCACCTGTTAATTTTTAAGATTTTGACACATTCAGCTCAAATGTACAATCATGCGCTACAAACGCATTTAAAGCACTAAAAAGGTGATTATGGCTGTCAAACCAAAACCAAACGTTGTGCAATCAAATCTTTTGCTGTATTTAGTTTATTTTGGCATCCGGATGATGATTCTAGCATGAAATTGCTTGGGCACCTGTTAATTTTTAAGATTTTGACACATTCAGCTCAAATGTACACAATTGCTGATTATGGCTGTCAAATCTAAACCAAACGTTGTGCACTCAAATCTTTTGCTGTATTTAGTTTATTTTGGCATCCGGATGATGATTCTAGCATGAAATTGCTTGGGCACCTGTTAATTTTTAAGATTTTGACACATTCAGCTCAAATGTACAATCATGCGCTAAAAACGCATTTAAAGCAATAAAAAGGTGATTATGGCTGTCAAACCTAAACCAAACGTTGTGCACTCAAATCTTTTGCTGTATTTAGTTTATTTTGGCATCCGGATGATGATTCTAGCATGAAATTGCTTGGGCACCTGTTAATTTTTAAGATTTTGACACATTCAGCTCAAATGTACACAATTGCTGATTATGGCTGACAAATCTAAACCAAACGTTGTGCACTCAAATCTTTTGCTGTATTTAGTTTATTTTGGCATCCGGATGATGATTCTAGCATGAAATTGCTTGGGCACCTGTTAATTTTTAAGATTTTGACACATTCAGCTCAAATGTACAATCATGCGCTAAAAACGCATTTAAAGCAATAAAAAGGTGATTATGGCTGTCAAACCTAAACCAAACGTTGTGCACTCAAATCTTTTGCTGTATTTAGTTTATTTTGGCATCCGGATGATGATTCTAGCATGAAATTGCTTGGGCACCTGTTAATTTTTAAGATTTTGACACATTCAGCTCAAATGTACACAATTGCTGATTATGGCTGTCAAATCTAAACCAAACGTTGTGCACTCAAATCTTTTGCTGTATTTAGTTTATTTTGGCATCCGGATGATGATTCTAGCATGAAATTGCTTGGGCACCTGTTAATTTTTAAGATTTTGACACATTCAGCTCAAATGTACACAATTGCTGATTATGGCTGTCAAATCTAAACCAAACGTTGTGCACTCAAATCTTTTGCTGTATTTAGTTTATTTTGGCATCCGGATGATGATTCTAGCATGAAATTGCTTGGGCACCTGTTAATTTTTAAGATTTTGACACATTCAGCTCAAATGTACAATCATGCGCTAAAAACGCATTTAAAGCAATAAAAAGGTGATTATGGCTGTCAAACCTAAACCAAACGTTGTGCACTCAAATCTTTTGCTGTATTTAGTTTATTTTGGCATCCGGATGATGATTCTAGCATGAAATTGCTTGGGCACCTGTTAATTTTTAAGATTTTGACACATTCAGCTCAAATGTACACAATTGCTGATTATGGCTGTCAAATCTAAACCAAACGTTGTGCACTCAAATCTTTTGCTGTATTTAGTTTATTTTGGCATCCGGATGATGATTCTAGCATGAAATTGCTTGGGCACCTGTTAATTTTTAAGATTTTGACACATTCAGCTCAAATGTACAATCATGCGCTACAAACGCATTTAAAGCACTAAAAAGGTGATTATGGCTGTCAAACCAAAACCAAACGTTGTGCACTCAAATCTTTTGCTGTATTTAGTTTATTTTGGCATCCGGATGATGATTCTAGCATGAAATTGCTTGGGCACCTGTTAATTTTTAAGATTTTGACACATTCAGCTCAAATGTACACAATTGCTGATTATGGCTGTCAAATCTAAACCAAACGTTGTGCACTCAAATCTTTTGCTGTATTTAGTTTATTTTGGCATCCGGATGATGATTCTAGCATGAAATTGCTTGGGCACCTGTTAATTTTTAAGATTTTGACACATTCAGCTCAAATGTACAATCATGCGCTAAAAACGCATTTAAAGCAATAAAAAGGTGATTATGGCTGTCAAACCTAAACCAAACGTTGTGCACTCAAATCTTTTGCTGTATTTAGTTTATTTTGGCATCCGGATGATGATTCTAGCATGAAATTGCTTGGGCACCTGTTAATTTTTAAGATTTTGACACATTCAGCTCAAATGTACACAATTGCTGATTATGGCTGTCAAATCTAAACCAAACGTTGTGCACTCAAATCTTTTGCTGTATTTAGTTTATTTTGGCATCCGGATGATGATTCTAGCATGAAATTGCTTGGGCACCTGTTAATTTTTAAGATTTTGACACATTCAGCTCAAATGTACAATCATGCGCTACAAACGCATTTAAAGCAATAAAAAGGTGATTATGGCTGTCAAACCAAAACCAAACGTTGTGCACTCAAATCTTTTGCTGTATTTAGTTTATTTTGGCATCCGGATGATGATTCTAGCATGAAATTGCTTGGGCACCTGTTAATTTTTAAGATTTTGACACATTCAGCTCAAATGTACACAATTGCTGATTATGGCTGTCAAATCTAAACCAAACGTTGTGCACTCAAATCTTTTGCTGTATTTAGTTTATTTTGGCATCCGGATGATGATTCTAGCATGAAATTGCTTGGGCACCTGTTAATTTTTAAGATTTTGACACATTCAGCTCAAATGTACAATCATGCGCTAAAAACGCATTTAAAGCAATAAAAAGGTGATTATGGCTGTCAAACCTAAACCAAACGTTGTGCACTCAAATCTTTTGCTGTATTTAGTTTATTTTGGCATCCGGATGATGATTCTAGCATGAAATTGCTTGGGCACCTGTTAATTTTTAAGATTTTGACACATTCAGCTCAAATGTACACAATTGCTGATTATGGCTGTCAAATCTAAACCAAACGTTGTGCACTCAAATCTTTTGCTGTATTTAGTTTATTTTGGCATCCGGATGATGATTCTAGCATGAAATTGCTTGGGCACCTGTTAATTTTTAAGATTTTGACACATTCAGCTCAAATGTACAATCATGCGCTAAAAACGCATTTAAAGCAATAAAAAGGTGATTATGGCTGTCAAACCTAAACCAAACGTTGTGCACTCAAATCTTTTGCTGTATTTAGTTTATTTTGGCATCCGGATGATGATTCTAGCATGAAATTGCTTGGGCACCTGTTAATTTTTAAGATTTTGACACATTCAGCTCAAATGTACACAATTGCTGATTATGGCTGTCAAATCTAAACCAAACGTTGTGCACTCAAATCTTTTGCTGTATTTAGTTTATTTTGGCATCCGGATGATGATTCTAGCATGAAATTGCTTGGGCACCTGTTAATTTTTAAGATTTTGACACATTCAGCTCAAATGTACAATCATGCGCTAAAAACGCATTTAAAGCAATAAAAAGGTGATTATGGCTGTCAAACCTAAACCAAACGTTGTGCACTCAAATCTTTTGCTGTATTTAGTTTATTTTGGCATCCGGATGATGATTCTAGCATGAAATTGCTTGGGCACCTGTTAATTTTTAAGATTTTGACACATTCAGCTCAAATGTACACAATTGCTGATTATGGCTGTCAAATCTAAACCAAACGTTGTGCACTCAAATCTTTTGCTGTATTTAGTTTATTTTGGCATCCGGATGATGATTCTAGCATGAAATTGCTTGGGCACCTGTTAATTTTTAAGATTTTGACACATTCAGCTCAAATGTACAATCATGCGCTTCAAACGCATTTAAAGCACTAAAAAGGTGATTATGGCTGTCAAACCAAAACCAAACGTTGTGCACTCAAATCTTTTGCTGTATTTAGTTTATTTTGGCATCCGGATGATGATTCTAGCATGAAATTGCTTGGGCACCTGTTAATTTTTAAGATTTTGACACATTCAGCTCAAATGTACACAATTGCTGATTATGGCTGTCAAATCTAAACCAAACGTTGTGCACTCAAATCTTTTGCTGTATTTAGTTTATTTTGGCATCCGGATGATGATTCTAGCATGAAATTGCTTGGGCACCTGTTAATTTTTAAGATTTTGACACATTCAGCTCAAATGTACAATCATGCGCTAAAAACGCATTTAAAGCAATAAAAAGGTGATTATGGCTGTCAAACCTAAACCAAACGTTGTGCACTCAAATCTTTCGCTGTATTTAGTTTATTTTGGCATCCGGATGATGATTCTAGCATGAAATTGCTTGGGCACCTGTTAATTTTTAAGATTTTGACACATTCAGCTCAAATGTACACAATTGCTGATTATGGCTGACAAATCTAAACCAAACGTTGTGCACTCAAATCTTTTGCTGTATTTAGTTTATTTTGGCATCCGGATGATGATTCTAGCATGAAATTGCTTGGGCACCTGTTAATTTTTAAGATTTTGACACATTCAGCTCAAATGTACAATCATGCGCTAAAAACGCATTTAAAGCAATAAAAAGGTGATTATGGCTGTCAAACCTAAACCAAACGTTG
Source organism: Festucalex cinctus (assembly GCF_051991245.1). Classification (NCBI taxonomy): domain Eukaryota; kingdom Metazoa; phylum Chordata; class Actinopteri; order Syngnathiformes; family Syngnathidae; genus Festucalex; species Festucalex cinctus. The sequence goes on from NW_027520451.1 coordinate 14,210, forward strand.
TGCACTCAAATCTTTTGCTGTATTTAGTTTATTTTGGCATCCGGATGATGATTCTAGCATGAAATTGCTTGGGCACCTGTTAATTTTTAAGATTTTGACACATTCAGCTCAAATGTACACAATTGCTGATTATGGCTGTCAAATCTAAACCAAACGTTGTGCACTCAAATCTTTTGCTGTATTTAGTTTATTTTGGCATCCGGATGATGATTCTAGCATGAAATTGCTTGGGCACCTGTTAATTTTTAAGATTTTGACACATTCAGCTCAAATGTACAATCATGCGCTAAAAACGCATTTAAAGCAATAAAAAGGTGATTATGGCTGTCAAACCTAAACCAAACGTTGTGCACTCAAATCTTTTGCTGTATTTAGTTTATTTTGGCATCCGGATGATGATTCTAGCATGAAATTGCTTGGGCACCTGTTAATTTTTAAGATTTTGACACATTCAGCTCAAATGTACACAATTGCTGATTATGGCTGTCAAATCTAAACCAAACGTGCACTCAAATCTTTTGCTGTATTTAGTTTATTTTGGCATCCGGATGATGATTCTAGCATGAAATTGCTTGGGCACCTGTTAATTTTTAAGATTTTGACACATTCAGCTCAAATGTACAATCATGCGCTAAAAACGCATTTAAAGCAATAAAAAGGTGATTATGGCTGTCAAACCTAAACCAAACGTTGTGCACTCAAATCTTTTGCTGTATTTAGTTTATTTTGGCATCCGGATGATGATTCTAGCATGAAATTGCTTGGGCACCTGTTAATTTTTAAGATTTTGACACATTCAGCTCAAATGTACACAATTGCTGATTATGGCTGTCAAATCTAAACCAAACGTTGTGCACTCAAATCTTTTGCTGTATTTAGTTTATTTTGGCATCCGGATGATGATTCTAGCATGAAATTGCTTGGGCACCTGTTAATTTTTAAGATTTTGACACATTCAGCTCAAATGTACAATCATGCGCTAAAAACGCATTTAAAGCAATAAAAAGGTGATTATGGCTGTCAAACCTAAACCAAACGTTGTGCACTCAAATCTTTTGCTGTATTTAGTTTATTTTGGCATCCGGATGATGATTCTAGCATGAAATTGCTTGGGCACCTGTTAATTTTTAAGATTTTGACACATTCAGCTCAAATGTACACAATTGCTGATTATGGCTGTCAAATCTAAACCAAACGTTGTGCACTCAAATCTTTTGCTGTATTTAGTTTATTTTGGCATCCGGATGATGATTCTAGCATGAAATTGCTTGGGCACCTGTTAATTTTTAAGATTTTGACACATTCAGCTCAAATGTACAATCATGCGCTACAAACGCATTTAAAGCACTAAAAAGGTGATTATGGCTGTCAAACCAAAACCAAACGTTGTGCACTCAAATCTTTTGCTGTATTTAGTTTATTTTGGCATCCGGATGATGATTCTAGCATGAAATTGCTTGGGCACCTGTTAATTTTTAAGATTTTGACACATTCAGCTCAAATGTACACAATTGCTGATTATGGCTGTCAAATCTAAACCAAACGTTGTGCACTCAAATCTTTTGCTGTATTTAGTTTATTTTGGCATCCGGATGATGATTCTAGCATAAAATTGCTTGGGCACCTGTTAATTTTTAAGATTTTGACACATTCAGCTCAAATGTACAATCATGCGCTAAAAACGCATTTAAAGCAATAAAAAGGTGATTATGGCTGTCAAACCTAAACCAAACGTTGTGCACTCAAATCTTTTGCTGTATTTAGTTTATTTTGGCATCCGGATGATGATTCTAGCATGAAATTGCTTGGGCACCTGTTAATTTTTAAGATTTTGACACATTCAGCTCAAATGTACACAATTGCTGATTATGGCTGACAAATCTAAACCAAACGTTGTGCACTCAAATCTTTTGCTGTATTTAGTTTATTTTGGCATCCGGATGATGATTCTAGCATGAAATTGCTTGGGCACCTGTTAATTTTTAAGATTTTGACACATTCAGCTCAAATGTACAATCATGCGCTAAAAACGCATTTAAAGCAATAAAAAGGTGATTATGGCTGTCAAACCTAAACCAAACGTTGTGCACTCAAATCTTTTGCTGTATTTAGTTTATTTTGGCATCCGGATGATGATTCTAGCATGAAATTGCTTGGGCACCTGTTAATTTTTAAGATTTTGACACATTCAGCTCAAATGTACACAATTGCTGATTATGGCTGTCAAATCTAAACCAAACGTTGTGCACTCAAATCTTTTGCTGTATTTAGTTTATTTTGGCATCCGGATGATGATTCTAGCATGAAATTGCTTGGGCACCTGTTAATTTTTAAGATTTTGACACATTCAGCTCAAATGTACACAATTGCTGATTATGGCTGTCAAATCTAAACCAAACGTTGTGCACTCAAATCTTTTGCTGTATTTAGTTTATTTTGGCATCCGGATGATGATTCTAGCATGAAATTGCTTGGGCACCTGTTAATTTTTAAGATTTTGACACATTCAGCTCAAATGTACAATCATGCGCTAAAAACGCATTTAAAGCAATAAAAAGGTGATTATGGCTGTCAAACCTAAACCAAACGTTGTGCACTCAAATCTTTTGCTGTATTTAGTTTATTTTGGCATCCGGATGATGATTCTAGCATGAAATTGCTTGGGCACCTGTTAATTTTTAAGATTTTGACACATTCAGCTCAAATGTACACAATTGCTGATTATGGCTGTCAAATCTAAACCAAACGTTGTGCACTCAAATCTTTTGCTGTATTTAGTTTATTTTGGCATCCGGATGATGATTCTAGCATGAAATTGCTTGGGCACCTGTTAATTTTTAAGATTTTGACACATTCAGCTCAAATGTACAATCATGCGCTACAAACGCATTTAAAGCACTAAAAAGGTGATTATGGCTGTCAAACCAAAACCAAACGTTGTGCACTCAAATCTTTTGCTGTATTTAGTTTATTTTGGCATCCGGATGATGATTCTAGCATGAAATTGCTTGGGCACCTGTTAATTTTTAAGATTTTGACACATTCAGCTCAAATGTACACAATTGCTGATTATGGCTGTCAAATCTAAACCAAACGTTGTGCACTCAAATCTTTTGCTGTATTTAGTTTATTTTGGCATCCGGATGATGATTCTAGCATGAAATTGCTTGGGCACCTGTTAATTTTTAAGATTTTGACACATTCAGCTCAAATGTACAATCATGCGCTAAAAACGCATTTAAAGCAATAAAAAGGTGATTATGGCTGTCAAACCTAAACCAAACGTTGTGCACTCAAATCTTTTGCTGTATTTAGTTTATTTTGGCATCCGGATGATGATTCTAGCATGAAATTGCTTGGGCACCTGTTAATTTTTAAGATTTTGACACATTCAGCTCAAATGTACACAATTGCTGATTATGGCTGTCAAATCTAAACCAAACGTTGTGCACTCAAATCTTTTGCTGTATTTAGTTTATTTTGGCATCCGGATGATGATTCTAGCATGAAATTGCTTGGGCACCTGTTAATTTTTAAGATTTTGACACATTCAGCTCAAATGTACAATCATGCGCTACAAACGCATTTAAAGCACTAAAAAGGTGATTATGGCTGTCAAACCAAAACCAAACGTTGTGCACTCAAATCTTTTGCTGTATTTAGTTTATTTTGGCATCCGGATGATGATTCTAGCATGAAATTGCTTGGGCACCTGTTAATTTTTAAGATTTTGACACATTCAGCTCAAATGTACACAATTGCTGATTATGGCTGTCAAATCTAAACCAAACGTTGTGCACTCAAATCTTTTGCTGTATTTAGTTTATTTTGGCATCCGGATGATGATTCTAGCATAAAATTGCTTGGGCACCTGTTAATTTTTAAGATTTTGACACATTCAGCTCAAATGTACAATCATGCGCTAAAAACGCATTTAAAGCAATAAAAAGGTGATTATGGCTGTCAAACCTAAACCAAACGTTGTGCACTCAAATCTTTTGCTGTATTTAGTTTATTTTGGCATCCGGATGATGATTCTAGCATGAAATTGCTTGGGCACCTGTTAATTTTTAAGATTTTGACACATTCAGCTCAAATGTACACAATTGCTGATTATGGCTGACAAATCTAAACCAAACGTTGTGCACTCAAATCTTTTGCTGTATTTAGTTTATTTTGGCATCCGGATGATGATTCTAGCATGAAATTGCTTGGGCACCTGTTAATTTTTAAGATTTTGACACATTCAGCTCAAATGTACAATCATGCGCTAAAAACGCATTTAAAGCAATAAAAAGGTGATTATGGCTGTCAAACCTAAACCAAACGTTGTGCACTCAAATCTTTTGCTGTATTTAGTTTATTTTGGCATCCGGATGATGATTCTAGCATGAAATTGCTTGGGCACCTGTTAATTTTTAAGATTTTGACACATTCAGCTCAAATGTACACAATTGCTGATTATGGCTGTCAAATCTAAACCAAACGTTGTGCACTCAAATCTTTTGCTGTATTTAGTTTATTTTGGCATCCGGATGATGATTCTAGCATGAAATTGCTTGGGCACCTGTTAATTTTTAAGATTTTGACACATTCAGCTCAAATGTACACAATTGCTGATTATGGCTGTCAAATCTAAACCAAACGTTGTGCACTCAAATCTTTTGCTGTATTTAGTTTATTTTGGCATCCGGATGATGATTCTAGCATGAAATTGCTTGGGCACCTGTTAATTTTTAAGATTTTGACACATTCAGCTCAAATGTACAATCATGCGCTAAAAACGCATTTAAAGCAATAAAAAGGTGATTATGGCTGTCAAACCTAAACCAAACGTTGTGCACTCAAATCTTTTGCTGTATTTAGTTTATTTTGGCATCCGGATGATGATTCTAGCATGAAATTGCTTGGGCACCTGTTAATTTTTAAGATTTTGACACATTCAGCTCAAATGTACACAATTGCTGATTATGGCTGTCAAATCTAAACCAAACGTTGTGCACTCAAATCTTTTGCTGTATTTAGTTTATTTTGGCATCCGGATGATGATTCTAGCATGAAATTGCTTGGGCACCTGTTAATTTTTAAGATTTTGACACATTCAGCTCAAATGTACAATCATGCGCTACAAACGCATTTAAAGCACTAAAAAGGTGATTATGGCTGTCAAACCAAAACCAAACGTTGTGCACTCAAATCTTTTGCTGTATTTAGTTTATTTTGGCATCCGGATGATGATTCTAGCATGAAATTGCTTGGGCACCTGTTAATTTTTAAGATTTTGACACATTCAGCTCAAATGTACACAATTGCTGATTATGGCTGTCAAATCTAAACCAAACGTTGTGCACTCAAATCTTTTGCTGTATTTAGTTTATTTTGGCATCCGGATGATGATTCTAGCATGAAATTGCTTGGGCACCTGTTAATTTTTAAGATTTTGACACATTCAGCTCAAATGTACAATCATGCGCTAAAAACGCATTTAAAGCAATAAAAAGGTGATTATGGCTGTCAAACCTAAACCAAACGTTGTGCACTCAAATCTTTTGCTGTATTTAGTTTATTTTGGCATCCGGATGATGATTCTAGCATGAAATTGCTTGGGCACCTGTTAATTTTTAAGATTTTGACACATTCAGCTCAAATGTACACAATTGCTGATTATGGCTGACAAATCTAAACCAAACGTTGTGCACTCAAATCTTTTGCTGTATTTAGTTTATTTTGGCATCCGGATGATGATTCTAGCATGAAATTGCTTGGGCACCTGTTAATTTTTAAGATTTTGACACATTCAGCTCAAATGTACAATCATGCGCTAAAAACGCATTTAAAGCAATAAAAAGGTGATTATGGCTGTCAAACCTAAACCAAACGTTGTGCACTCAAATCTTTTGCTGTATTTAGTTTATTTTGGCATCCGGATGATGATTCTAGCATGAAATTGCTTGGGCACCTGTTAATTTTTAAGATTTTGACACATTCAGCTCAAATGTACACAATTGCTGATTATGGCTGTCAAATCTAAACCAAACGTTGTGCACTCAAATCTTTTGCTGTATTTAGTTTATTTTGGCATCCGGATGATGATTCTAGCATGAAATTGCTTGGGCACCTGTTAATTTTTAAGATTTTGACACATTCAGCTCAAATGTACAATCATGCGCTAAAAACGCATTTAAAGCAATAAAAAGGTGATTATGGCTGTCAAACCTAAACCAAACGTTGTGCACTCAAATCTTTTGCTGTATTTAGTTTATTTTGGCATCCGGATGATGATTCTAGCATGAAATTGCTTGGGCACCTGTTAATTTTTAAGATTTTGACACATTCAGCTCAAATGTACACAATTGCTGATTATGGCTGTCAAATCTAAACCAAACGTTGTGCACTCAAATCTTTTGCTGTATTTAGTTTATTTTGGCATCCGGATGATGATTCTAGCATGAAATTGCTTGGGCACCTGTTAATTTTTAAGATTTTGACACATTCAGCTCAAATGTACAATCATGCGCTAAAAACGCATTTAAAGCAATAAAAAGGTGATTATGGCTGTCAAACCTAAACCAAACGTTGTGCACTCAAATCTTTTGCTGTATTTAGTTTATTTTGGCATCCGGATGATGATTCTAGCATGAAATTGCTTGGGCACCTGTTAATTTTTAAGATTTTGACACATTCAGCTCAAATGTACACAATTGCTGATTATGGCTGTCAAATCTAAACCAAACGTTGTGCACTCAAATCTTTTGCTGTATTTAGTTTATTTTGGCATCCGGATGATGATTCTAGCATGAAATTGCTTGGGCACCTGTTAATTTTTAAGATTTTGACACATTCAGCTCAAATGTACAATCATGCGCTAAAAACGCATTTAAAGCAATAAAAAGGTGATTATGGCTGTCAAACCTAAACCAAACGTTGTGCACTCAAATCTTTTGCTGTATTTAGTTTATTTTGGCATCCGGATGATGATTCTAGCATGAAATTGCTTGGGCACCTGTTAATTTTTAAGATTTTGACACATTCAGCTCAAATGTACACAATTGCTGATTATGGCTGTCAAATCTAAATCAAACGTTGTGCACTCAAATCTTTTGCTGTATTTAGTTTATTTTGGCATCCGGATGATGATTCTAGCATGAAATTGCTTGGGCACCTGTTAATTTTTAAGATTTTGACACATTCAGCTCAAATGTACAATCATGCGCTACAAACGCATTTAAAGCACTAAAAAGGTGATTATGGCTGTCAAACCAAAACCAAACGTTGTGCACTCAAATCTTTTGCTGTATTTAGTTTATTTTGGCATCCGGATGATGATTCTAGCATGAAATTGCTTGGGCACCTGTTAATTTTTAAGATTTTGACACATTCAGCTCAAATGTACACAATTGCTGATTATGGCTGTCAAATCTAAACCAAACGTTGTGCACTCAAATCTTTTGCTGTATTTAGTTTATTTTGGCATCCGGATGATGATTCTAGCATGAAATTGCTTGGGCACCTGTTAATTTTTAAGATTTTGACACATTCAGCTCAAATGTACAATCATGCGCTAAAAACGCATTTAAAGCAATAAAAAGGTGATTATGGCTGTCAAACCTAAACCAAACGTTGTGCACTCAAATCTTTTGCTGTATTTAGTTTATTTTGGCATCCGGATGATGATTCTAGCATGAAATTGCTTGGGCACCTGTTAATTTTTAAGATTTTGACACATTCAGCTCAAATGTACACAATTGCTGATTATGGCTGACAAATCTAAACCAAACGTTGTGCACTCAAATCTTTTGCTGTATTTAGTTTATTTTGGCATCCGGATGATGATTCTAGCATGAAATTGCTTGGGCACCTGTTAATTTTTAAGATTTTGACACATTCAGCTCAAATGTACAATCATGCGCTAAAAACGCATTTAAAGCAATAAAAAGGTGATTATGGCTGTCAAACCTAAACCAAACGTTGTGCACTCAAATCTTTTGCTGTATTTAGTTTATTTTGGCATCCGGATGATGATTCTAGCATGAAATTGCTTGGGCACCTGTTAATTTTTAAGATTTTGACACATTCAGCTCAAATGTACACAATTGCTGATTATGGCTGTCAAATCTAAACCAAACGTTGTGCACTCAAATCTTTTGCTGTATTTAGTTTATTTTGGCATCCGGATGATGATTCTAGCATGAAATTGCTTGGGCACCTGTTAATTTTTAAGATTTTGACACATTCAGCTCAAATGTACAATCATGCGCTACAAACGCATTTAAAGCAATAAAAAGGTGATTATGGCTGTCAAACCAAAACCAAACGTTGTGCACTCAAATCTTTTGCTGTATTTAGTTTATTTTGGCATCCGGATGATGATTCTAGCATGAAATTGCTTGGGCACCTGTTAATTTTTAAGATTTTGACACATTCAGCTCAAATGTACAATCATGCGCTAAAAACGCATTTAAAGCAATAAAAAGGTGATTATGGCTGTCAAACCTAAACCAAACGTTGTGCACTCAAATCTTTTGCTGTATTTAGTTTATTTTGGCATCCGGATGATGATTCTAGCATGAAATTTCTTGGGCACCTGTTAATTTGTAAGATTTTGACACATTCAGCTCAAATGTACACAATTGCTGATTATGGCTGTCAAATCTAAACCAAACGTTGTGCACTCAAATCTTTTGCTGTATTTAGTTTATTTTGGCATCCGGATGATGATTCTAGCATGAAATTGCTTGGGCACCTGTTAATTTTTAAGATTTTGACACATTCAGCTCAAATGTACAATCATGCGCTAAAAACGCATTTAAAGCAATAAAAAGGTGATTATGGCTGTCAAACCTAAACCAAACGTTGTGCACTCAAATCTTTTGCTGTATTTAGTTTATTTTGGCATCCGGATGATGATTCTAGCATGAAATTGCTTGGGCACCTGTTAATTTTTAAGATTTTGACACATTCAGCTCAAATGTACACAATTGCTGATTATGGCTGTCAAATCTAAACCAAACGTTGTGCACTCAAATCTTTTGCTGTATTTAGTTTATTTTGGCATCCGGATGATGATTCTAGCATGAAATTGCTTGGGCACCTGTTAATTTTTAAGATTTTGACACATTCAGCTCAAATGTACAATCATGCGCTACAAACGCATTTAAAGCAATAAAAAGGTGATTATGGCTGTCAAACCAAAACCAAACGTTGTGCACTCAAATCTTTTGCTGTATTTAGTTTATTTTGGCATCCGGATGATGATTCTAGCATGAAATTGCTTGGGCACCTGTTAATTTTTAAGATTTTGACACATTCAGCTCAAATGTACACAATTGCTGATTATGGCTGTCAAATCTAAACCAAACGTTGTGCACTCAAATCTTTTGCTGTATTTAGTTTATTTTGGCATCCGGATGATGATTCTAGCATGAAATTGCTTGGGCACCTGTTAATTTTTAAGATTTTGACACATTCAGCTCAAATGTACAATCATGCGCTAAAAACGCATTTAAAGCAATAAAAAGGTGATTATGGCTGTCAAACCTAAACCAAACGTTGTGCACTCAAATCTTTTGCTGTATTTAGTTTATTTTGGCATCCGGATGATGATTCTAGCATGAAATTGCTTGGGCACCTGTTAATTTTTAAGATTTTGACACATTCAGCTCAAATGTACACAATTGCTGATTATGGCTGTCAAATCTAAACCAAACGTTGTGCACTCAAATCTTTTGCTGTATTTAGTTTATTTTGGCATCCGGATGATGATTCTAGCATGAAATTGCTTGGGCACCTGTTAATTTTTAAGATTTTGACACATTCAGCTCAAATGTACAATCATGCGCTAAAAACGCATTTAAAGCAATAAAAAGGTGATTATGGCTGTCAAACCTAAACCAAACGTTGTGCACTCAAATCTTTTGCTGTATTTAGTTTATTTTGGCATCCGGATGATGATTCTAGCATGAAATTGCTTGGGCACCTGTTAATTTTTAAGATTTTGACACATTCAGCTCAAATGTACAATCATGCGCTAAAAACGCATTTAAAGCAATAAAAAGGTGATTATGGCTGTCAAACCTAAACCAAACGTTGTGCACTCAAATCTTTTGCTGTATTTAGTTTATTTTGGCATCCGGATGATGATTCTAGCATGAAATTGCTTGGGCACCTGTTAATTTTTAAGATTTTGACACATTCAGCTCAAATGTACACAATTGCTGATTATGGCTGTCAAATCTAAACCAAACGTTGTGCACTCAAATCTTTTGCTGTATTTAGTTTATTTTGGCATCCGGATGATGATTCTAGCATGAAATTGCTTGGGCACCTGTTAATTTTTAAGATTTTGACACATTCAGCTCAAATGTACAATCATGCGCTAAAAACGCATTTAAAGCAATAAAAAGGTGATTATGGCTGTCAAACCTAAACCAAACGTTGTGCACTCAAATCTTTTGCTGTATTTAGTTTATTTTGGCATCCGGATGATGATTCTAGCATGAAATTGCTTGGGCACCTGTTAATTTTTAAGATTTTGACACATTCACCTCAAATGTACACAATTGCTGATTATGGCTGTCAAATCTAAACCAAACGTTGTGCACTCAAATCTTTTGCTGTATTTAGTTTATTTTGGCATCCGGATGATGATTCTAGCATGAAATTGCTTGGGCACCTGTTAATTTTTAAGATTTTGACACATTCAGCTCAAATGTACAATCATGCGCTACAAACGCATTTAAAGCAATAAAAAGGTGATTATGGCTGTCAAACCAAAACCAAACGTTGTGCACTCAAATCTTTTGCTGTATTTAGTTTATTTTGGCATCCGGATGATGATTCTAGCATGAAATTGCTTGGGCACCTGTTAATTTTTAAGATTTTGACACATTCAGCTCAAATGTACACAATTGCTGATTATGGCTGTCAAATCTAAACCAAACGTTGTGCACTCAAATCTTTTGCTGTATTTAGTTTATTTTGGCATCCGGATGATGATTCTAGCATGAAATTGCTTGGGCACCTGTTAATTTTTAAGATTTTGACACATTCAGCTCAAATGTACAATCATGCGCTAAAAACGCATTTAAAGCAATAAAAAGGTGATTATGGCTGTCAAACCTAAACCAAACGTTGTGCACTCAAATCTTTTGCTGTATTTAGTTTATTTTGGCATCCGGATGATGATTCTAGCATGAAATTGCTTGGGCACCTGTTAATTTGTAAGATTTTGACACATTCAGCTCAAATGTACACAATTGCTGATTATGGCTGTCAAATCTAAACCAAACGTTGTGCACTCAAATCTTTTGCTGTATTTAGTTTATTTTGGCATCCGGATGATGATTCTAGCATGAAATTGCTTGGGCACCTGTTAATTTTTAAGATTTTGACACATTCAGCTCAAATGTACAATCATGCGCTAAAAACGCATTTAAAGCAATAAAAAGGTGATTATGGCTGTCAAACCTAAACCAAACGTTGTGCACTCAAATCTTTTGCTGTATTTAGTTTATTTTGGCATCCGGATGATGATTCTAGCATGAAATTGCTTGGGCACCTGTTAATTTTTAAGATTTTGACACATTCAGCTCAAATGTACACAATTGCTGATTATGGCTGTCAAATCTAAACCAAACGTTGTGCACTCAAATCTTTTGCTGTATTTAGTTTATTTTGGCATCCGGATGATGATTCTAGCATGAAATTGCTTGGGCACCTGTTAATTTTTAAGATTTTGACACATTCAGCTCAAATGTACAATCATGCGCTAAAAACGCATTTAAAGCAATAAAAAGGTGATTATGGCTGTCAAACCTAAACCAAACGTTGTGCACTCAAATCTTTTGCTGTATTTAGTTTATTTTGGCATCCGGATGATGATTCTAGCATGAAATTGCTTGGGCACCTGTTAATTTTTAAGATTTTGACACATTCAGCTCAAATGTACACAATTGCTGATTATGGCTGTCAAATCTAAACCAAACGTTGTGCACTCAAATCTTTTGCTGTATTTAGTTTATTTTGGCATCCGGATGATGATTCTAGCATGAAATTGCTTGGGCACCTGTTAATTTTTAAGATTTTGACACATTCAGCTCAAATGTACAATCATGCGCTAAAAACGCATTTAAAGCAATAAAAAGGTGATTATGGCTGTCAAACCTAAACCAAACGTTGTGCACTCAAATCTTTTGCTGTATTTAGTTTATTTTGGCATCCGGATGATGATTCTAGCATGAAATTGCTTGGGCACCTGTTAATTTTTAAGATTTTGACACATTCAGCTCAAATGTACACAATTGCTGATTATGGCTGTCAAATCTAAACCAAACGTTGTGCACTCAAATCTTTTGCTGTATTTAGTTTATTTTGGCATCCGGATGATGATTCTAGCATGAAATTGCTTGGGCACCTGTTAATTTTTAAGATTTTGACACATTCAGCTCAAATGTACAATCATGCGCTAAAAACGCATTTAAAGCAATAAAAAGGTGATTATGGCTGTCAAACCTAAACCAAACGTTGTGCACTCAAATCTTTTGCTGTATTTAGTTTATTTTGGCATCCGGATGATGATTCTAGCATGAAATTGCTTGGGCACCTGTTAATTTTTAAGATTTTGACACATTCAGCTCAAATGTACACAATTGCTGATTATGGCTGTCAAATCTAAACCAAACGTTGTGCACTCAAATCTTTTGCTGTATTTAGTTTATTTTGGCATCCGGATGATGATTCTAGCATGAAATTGCTTGGGCACCTGTTAATTTTTAAGATTTTGACACATTCAGCTCAAATGTACACAATTGCTGATTATGGCTGTCAAATCTAAACCAAACGTTGTGCACTCAAATCTTTTGCTGTATTTAGTTTATTTTGGCATCCGGATGATGATTCTAGCATGAAATTGCTTGGGCACCTGTTAATTTTTAAGATTTTGACACATTCAGCTCAAATGTACAATCATGCGCTAAAAACGCATTTAAAGCAATAAAAAGGTGATTATGGCTGTCAAACCTAAACCAAACGTTGTGCACTCAAATCTTTTGCTGTATTTAGTTTATTTTGGCATCCGGATGATGATTCTAGCATGAAATTGCTTGGGCACCTGTTAATTTTTAAGATTTTGACACATTCAGCTCAAATGTACACAATTGCTGATTATGGCTGTCAAATCTAAACCAAACGTTGTGCACTCAAATCTTTTGCTGTATTTAGTTTATTTTGGCATCCGGATGATGATTCTAGCATGAAATTGCTTGGGCACCTGTTAATTTTTAAGATTTTGACACATTCAGCTCAAATGTACAATCATGCGCTAAAAACGCATTTAAAGCAATAAAAAGGTGATTATGGCTGTCAAACCTAAACCAAACGTTGTGCACTCAAATCTTTTGCTGTATTTAGTTTATTTTGGCATCCGGATGATGATTCTAGCATGAAATTGCTTGGGCACCTGTTAATTTTTAAGATTTTGACACATTCAGCTCAAATGTACACAATTGCTGATTATGGCTGTCAAATCTAAACCAAACGTTGTGCACTCAAATCTTTTGCTGTATTTAGTTTATTTTGGCATCCGGATGATGATTCTAGCATGAAATTGCTTGGGCACCTGTTAATTTTTAAGATTTTGACACATTCACCTCAAATGTACAATCATGCGCTACAAACGCATTTAAAGCAATAAAAAGGTGATTATGGCTGTCAAACCAAAACCAAACGTTGTGCACTCAAATCTTTTGCTGTATTTAGTTTATTTTGGCATCCGGATGATGATTCTAGCATGAAATTGCTTGGGCACCTGTTAATTTTTAAGATTTTGACACATTCAGCTCAAATGTACACAATTGCTGATTATGGCTGTCAAATCTAAACCAAACGTTGTGCACTCAAATCTTTTGCTGTATTTAGTTTATTTTGGCATCCGGATGATGATTCTAGCATGAAATTGCTTGGGCACCTGTTAATTTTTAAGATTTTGACACATTCAGCTCAAATGTACAATCATGCGCTACAAACGCATTTAAAGCAATAAAAAGGTGATTATGGCTGTCAAACCTAAACCAAACGTTGTGCACTCAAATCTTTTGCTGTATTTAGTTTATTTTGGCATCCGGATGATGATTCTAGCATGAAATTGCTTGGGCACCTGTTAATTTTTAAGATTTTGACACATTCAGCTCAAATGTACAATCATGCGCTAAAAACGCATTTAAAGCAATAAAAAGGTGATTATGGCTGTCAAACCTAAACCAAACGTTGTGCACTCAAATCTTTTGCTGTATTTAGTTTATTTTGGCATCCGGATGATGATTCTAGCATGAAATTGCTTGGGCACCTGTTAATTTTTAAGATTTTGACACATTCAGCTCAAATGTACACAATTGCTGATTATGGCTGTCAAATCTAAACCAAACGTTGTGCACTCAAATCTTTTGCTGTATTTAGTTTATTTTGGCATCCGGATGATGATTCTAGCATGAAATTGCTTGGGCACCTGTTAACTTTTAAGATTTTGACACATTCAGCTCAAATGTACAATCATGCGCTAAAAACGCATTTAAAGCAATAAAAAGGTGATTATGGCTGTCAAACCTAAACCAAACGTTGTGCACTCAAATCTTTTGCTGTATTTAGTTTATTTTGGCATCCGGATGATGATTCTAGCATGAAATTGCTTGGGCACCTGTTAATTTTTAAGATTTTGACACATTCAGCTCAAATGTACACAATTGCTGATTATGGCTGTCAAATCTAAACCAAACGTTGTGCACTCAAATCTTTTGCTGTATTTAGTTTATTTTGGCATCCGGATGATGATTCTAGCATGAAATTGCTTGGGCACCTGTTAATTTTTAAGATTTTGACACATTCAGCTCAAATGTACAATCATGCGCTACAAACGCATTTAAAGCAATAAAAAGGTGATTATGGCTGTCAAACCAAAACCAAACGTTGTGCACTCAAATCTTTTGCTGTATTTAGTTTATTTTGGCATCCGGATGATGATTCTAGCATGAAATTGCTTGGGCACCTGTTAATTTCTAAGATTTTGACACATTCAGCTCAAATGTACACAATTGCTGATTATGGCTGTCAAATCTAAACCAAACGTTGTGCACTCAAATCTTTTGCTGTATTTAGTTTATTTTGGCATCCGGATGATGATTCTAGCATGAAATTGCTTGGGCACCTGTTAATTTTTAAGATTTTGACACATTCAGCTCAAATGTACAATCATGCGCTAAAAACGCATTTAAAGCAATAAAAAGGTGATTATGGCTGTCAAACCTAAACCAAACGTTGTGCACTCAAATCTTTTGCTGTATTTAGTTTATTTTGGCATCCGGATGATGATTCTAGCATGAAATTGCTTGGGCACCTGTTAATTTTTAAGATTTTGACACATTCAGCTCAAATGTACAATCATGCGCTAAAAACGCATTTAAAGCAATAAAAAGGTGATTATGGCTGTCAAACCTAAACCAAACGTTGTGCACTCAAATCTTTTGCTGTATTTAGTTTATTTTGGCATCCGGATGATGATTCTAGCATGAAATTGCTTGGGCACCTGTTAATTTTTAAGATTTTGACACATTCAGCTCAAATGTACAATCATGCGCTAAAAACGCATTTAAAGCAATAAAAAGGTGATTATGGCTGTCAAACCTAAACCAAACGTTGTGCACTCAAATCTTTTGCTGTATTTAGTTTATTTTGGCATCCGGATGATGATTCTAGCATGAAATTGCTTGGGCACCTGTTAATTTTTAAGATTTTGACACATTCAGCTCAAATGTACAATCATGCGCTAAAAACGCATTTAAAGCAATAAAAAGGTGATTATGGCTGTCAAACCTAAACCAAACGTTGTGCACTCAAATCTTTTGCTGTATTTAGTTTATTTTGGCATCCGGATGATGATTCTAGCATGAAATTGCTTGGGCACCTGTTAATTTTTAAGATTTTGACACATTCAGCTCAAATGTACACAATTGCTGATTATGGCTGTCAAATCTAAACCAAACGTTGTGCACTCAAATCTTTTGCTGTATTTAGTTTATTTTGGCATCCGGATGATGATTCTAGCATGAAATTGCTTGGGCACCTGTTAATTTTTAAGATTTTGACACATTCAGCTCAAATGTACAATCATGCGCTAAAAACGCATTTAAAGCAATAAAAAGGTGATTATGGCTGTCAAACCTAAACCAAACGTTGTGCACTCAAATCTTTTGCTGTATTTAGTTTATTTTGGCATCCGGATGATGATTCTAGCATGAAATTGCTTGGGCACCTGTTAATTTTTAAGATTTTGACACATTCAGCTCAAATGTACAATCATGCGCTAAAAACGCATTTAAAGCAATAAAAAGGTGATTATGGCTGTCAAACCTAAACCAAACGTTGTGCACTCAAATCTTTTGCTGTATTTAGTTTATTTTGGCATCCGGATGATGATTCTAGCATGAAATTGCTTGGGCACCTGTTAATTTTTAAGATTTTGACACATTCAGCTCAAATGTACAATCATGCGCTAAAAACGCATTTAAAGCAATAAAAAGGTGATTATGGCTGTCAAACCTAAACCAAACGTTGTGCACTCAAATCTTTTGCTGTATTTAGTTTATTTTGGCATCCGGATGATGATTCTAGCATGAAATTGCTTGGGCACCTGTTAATTTTTAAGATTTTGACACATTCAGCTCAAATGTACAATCATGCGCTAAAAACGCATTTAAAGCAATAAAAAGGTGATTATGGCTGTCAAACCTAAACCAAACGTTGTGCACTCAAATCTTTTGCTGTATTTAGTTTATTTTGGCATCCGGATGATGATTCTAGCATGAAATTGCTTGGGCACCTGTTAATTTTTAAGATTTTGACACATTCAGCTCAAATGTACACAATTGCTGATTATGGCTGTCAAATCTAAACCAAACGTTGTGCACTCAAATCTTTTGCTGTATTTAGTTTATTTTGGCATCCGGATGATGATTCTAGCATGAAATTGCTTGGGCACCTGTTAATTTTTAAGATTTTGACACATTCAGCTCAAATGTACAATCATGCGCTAAAAACGCATTTAAAGCAATAAAAAGGTGATTATGGCTGTCAAACCTAAACCAAACGTTGTGCACTCAAATCTTTTGCTGTATTTAGTTTATTTTGGCATCCGGATGATGATTCTAGCATGAAATTGCTTGGGCACCTGTTAATTTTTAAGATTTTGACACATTCACCTCAAATGTACACAATTGCTGATTATGGCTGTCAAATCTAAACCAAACGTTGTGCACTCAAATCTTTTGCTGTATTTAGTTTATTTTGGCATCCGGATGATGATTCTAGCATGAAATTGCTTGGGCACCTGTTAATTTTTAAGATTTTGACACATTCAGCTCAAATGTACAATCATGCGCTACAAACGCATTTAAAGCAATAAAAAGGTGATTATGGCTGTCAAACCAAAACCAAACGTTGTGCACTCAAATCTTTTGCTGTATTTAGTTTATTTTGGCATCCGGATGATGATTCTAGCATGAAATTGCTTGGGCACCTGTTAATTTTTAAGATTTTGACACATTCAGCTCAAATGTACACAATTGCTGATTATGGCTGTCAAATCTAAACCAAACGTTGTGCACTCAAATCTTTTGCTGTATTTAGTTTATTTTGGCATCCGGATGATGATTCTAGCATGAAATTGCTTGGGCACCTGTTAATTTTTAAGATTTTGACACATTCAGCTCAAATGTACACAATTGCTGATTATGGCTGTCAAATCTAAACCAAACGTTGTGCACTCAAATCTTTTGCTGTATTTAGTTTATTTTGGCATCCGGATGATGATTCTAGCATGAAATTGCTTGGGCACCTGTTAATTTGTAAGATTTTGACACATTCAGCTCAAATGTACAATCATGCGCTAAAAACGCATTTAAAGCAATAAAAAGGTGATTATGGCTGTCAAACCTAAACCAAACGTTGTGCACTCAAATCTTTTGCTGTATTTAGTTTATTTTGGCATCCGGATGATGATTCTAGCATGAAATTGCTTGGGCACCTGTTAATTTGTAAGATTTTGACACATTCAGCTCAAATGTACACAATTGCTGATTATGGCTGTCAAATCTAAACCAAACGTTGTGCACTCAAATCTTTTGCTGTATTTAGTTTATTTTGGCATCCGGATGATGATTCTAGCATGAAATTGCTTGGGCACCTGTTAATTTTTAAGATTTTGACACATTCAGCTCAAATGTACAATCATGCGCTAAAAACGCATTTAAAGCAATAAAAAGGTGATTATGGCTGTCAAACCTAAACCAAACGTTGTGCACTCAAATCTTTTGCTGTATTTAGTTTATTTTGGCATCCGGATGATGATTCTAGCATGAAATTGCTTGGGCACCTGTTAATTTTAAGATTTTGACACATTCAGCTCAAATGTACACAATTGCTGATTATGGCTGTCAAATCTAAACCAAACGTTGTGCACTCAAATCTTTTGCTGTATTTAGTTTATTTTGGCATCCGGATGATGATTCTAGCATGAAATTGCTTGGGCACCTGTTAATTTTTAAGATTTTGACACATTCAGCTCAAATGTACAATCATGCGCTAAAAACGCATTTAAAGCAATAAAAAGGTGATTATGGCTGTCAAACCTAAACCAAACGTTGTGCACTCAAATCTTTTGCTGTATTTAGTTTATTTTGGCATCCGGATGATGATTCTAGCATGAAATTGCTTGGGCACCTGTTAATTTTTAAGATTTTGACACATTCAGCTCAAATGTACACAATTGCTGATTATGGCTGTCAAATCTAAACCAAACGTTGTGCACTCAAATCTTTTGCTGTATTTAGTTTATTTTGGCATCCGGATGATGATTCTAGCATGAAATTGCTTGGGCACCTGTTAATTTTTAAGATTTTGACACATTCAGCTCAAATGTACAATCATGCGCTAAAAACGCATTTAAAGCAATAAAAAGGTGATTATGGCTGTCAAACCTAAACCAAACGTTGTGCACTCAAATCTTTTGCTGTATTTAGTTTATTTTGGCATCCGGATGATGATTCTAGCATGAAATTGCTTGGGCACCTGTT
Organism: Festucalex cinctus; assembly: GCF_051991245.1. Taxonomy (NCBI): domain Eukaryota; kingdom Metazoa; phylum Chordata; class Actinopteri; order Syngnathiformes; family Syngnathidae; genus Festucalex; species Festucalex cinctus. The sequence goes on from NW_027520451.1 coordinate 33,328, forward strand.
AATTTTTAAGATTTTGACACATTCACCTCAAATGTACACAATTGCTGATTATGGCTGTCAAATCTAAACCAAACGTTGTGCACTCAAATCTTTTGCTGTATTTAGTTTATTTTGGCATCCGGATGATGATTCTAGCATGAAATTGCTTGGGCACCTGTTAATTTTTAAGATTTTGACACATTCAGCTCAAATGTACAATCATGCGCTACAAACGCATTTAAAGCAATAAAAAGGTGATTATGGCTGTCAAACCAAAACCAAACGTTGTGCACTCAAATCTTTTGCTGTATTTAGTTTATTTTGGCATCCGGATGATGATTCTAGCATGAAATTGCTTGGGCACCTGTTAATTTTTAAGATTTTGACACATTCAGCTCAAATGTACACAATTGCTGATTATGGCTGTCAAATCTAAACCAAACGTTGTGCACTCAAATCTTTTGCTGTATTTAGTTTATTTTGGCATCCGGATGATGATTCTAGCATGAAATTGCTTGGGCACCTGTTAATTTTTAAGATTTTGACACATTCAGCTCAAATGTACAATCATGCGCTAAAAACGCATTTAAAGCAATAAAAAGGTGATTATGGCTGTCAAACCTAAACCAAACGTTGTGCACTCAAATCTTTTGCTGTATTTAGTTTATTTTGGCATCCGGATGATGATTCTAGCATGAAATTGCTTGGGCACCTGTTAATTTGTAAGATTTTGACACATTCAGCTCAAATGTACACAATTGCTGATTATGGCTGTCAAATCTAAACCAAACGTTGTGCACTCAAATCTTTTGCTGTATTTAGTTTATTTTGGCATCCGGATGATGATTCTAGCATGAAATTGCTTGGGCACCTGTTAATTTTTAAGATTTTGACACATTCAGCTCAAATGTACAATCATGCGCTAAAAACGCATTTAAAGCAATAAAAAGGTGATTATGGCTGTCAAACCTAAACCAAACGTTGTGCACTCAAATCTTTTGCTGTATTTAGTTTATTTTGGCATCCGGATGATGATTCTAGCATGAAATTGCTTGGGCACCTGTTAATTTTTAAGATTTTGACACATTCAGCTCAAATGTACACAATTGCTGATTATGGCTGTCAAATCTAAACCAAACGTTGTGCACTCAAATCTTTTGCTGTATTTAGTTTATTTTGGCATCCGGATGATGATTCTCGCATGAAATTGCTTGGGCACCTGTTAATTTTTAAGATTTTGACACATTCAGCTCAAATGTACAATCATGCGCTAAAAACGCATTTAAAGCAATAAAAAGGTGATTATGGCTGTCAAACCTAAACCAAACGTTGTGCACTCAAATCTTTTGCTGTATTTAGTTTATTTTGGCATCCGGATGATGATTCTAGCATGAAATTGCTTGGGCACCTGTTAATTTTTAAGATTTTGACACATTCAGCTCAAATGTACACAATTGCTGATTATGGCTGTCAAATCTAAACCAAACGTTGTGCACTCAAATCTTTTGCTGTATTTAGTTTATTTTGGCATCCGGATGATGATTCTAGCATGAAATTGCTTGGGCACCTGTTAATTTTTAAGATTTTGACACATTCAGCTCAAATGTACAATCATGCGCTAAAAACGCATTTAAAGCAATAAAAAGGTGATTATGGCTGTCAAACCTAAACCAAACGTTGTGCACTCAAATCTTTTGCTGTATTTAGTTTATTTTGGCATCCGGATGATGATTCTAGCATGAAATTGCTTGGGCACCTGTTAATTTTTAAGATTTTGACACATTCAGCTCAAATGTACACAATTGCTGATTATGGCTGTCAAATCTAAACCAAACGTTGTGCACTCAAATCTTTTGCTGTATTTAGTTTATTTTGGCATCCGGATGATGATTCTAGCATGAAATTGCTTGGGCACCTGTTAATTTTTAAGATTTTGACACATTCAGCTCAAATGTACAATCATGCGCTAAAAACGCATTTAAAGCAATAAAAAGGTGATTATGGCTGTCAAACCTAAACCAAACGTTGTGCACTCAAATCTTTTGCTGTATTTAGTTTATTTTGGCATCCGGATGATGATTCTAGCATGAAATTGCTTGGGCACCTGTTAATTTTTAAGATTTTGACACATTCAGCTCAAATGTACACAATTGCTGATTATGGCTGTCAAATCTAAACCAAACGTTGTGCACTCAAATCTTTTGCTGTATTTAGTTTATTTTGGCATCCGGATGATGATTCTAGCATGAAATTGCTTGGGCACCTGTTAATTTTTAAGATTTTGACACATTCAGCTCAAATGTACACAATTGCTGATTATGGCTGTCAAATCTAAACCAAACGTTGTGCACTCAAATCTTTTGCTGTATTTAGTTTATTTTGGCATCCGGATGATGATTCTAGCATGAAATTGCTTGGGCACCTGTTAATTTTTAAGATTTTGACACATTCAGCTCAAATGTACAATCATGCGCTAAAAACGCATTTAAAGCAATAAAAAGGTGATTATGGCTGTCAAACCTAAACCAAACGTTGTGCACTCAAATCTTTTGCTGTATTTAGTTTATTTTGGCATCCGGATGATGATTCTAGCATGAAATTGCTTGGGCACCTGTTAATTTTTAAGATTTTGACACATTCAGCTCAAATGTACACAATTGCTGATTATGGCTGTCAAATCTAAACCAAACGTTGTGCACTCAAATCTTTTGCTGTATTTAGTTTATTTTGGCATCCGGATGATGATTCTAGCATGAAATTGCTTGGGCACCTGTTAATTTTTAAGATTTTGACACATTCAGCTCAAATGTACAATCATGCGCTAAAAACGCATTTAAAGCAATAAAAAGGTGATTATGGCTGTCAAACCTAAACCAAACGTTGTGCACTCAAATCTTTTGCTGTATTTAGTTTATTTTGGCATCCGGATGATGATTCTAGCATGAAATTGCTTGGGCACCTGTTAATTTTTAAGATTTTGACACATTCAGCTCAAATGTACACAATTGCTGATTATGGCTGTCAAATCTAAACCAAACGTTGTGCACTCAAATCTTTTGCTGTATTTAGTTTATTTTGGCATCCGGATGATGATTCTAGCATGAAATTGCTTGGGCACCTGTTAATTTTTAAGATTTTGACACATTCACCTCAAATGTACAATCATGCGCTACAAACGCATTTAAAGCAATAAAAAGGTGATTATGGCTGTCAAACCAAAACCAAACGTTGTGCACTCAAATCTTTTGCTGTATTTAGTTTATTTTGGCATCCGGATGATGATTCTAGCATGAAATTGCTTGGGCACCTGTTAATTTTTAAGATTTTGACACATTCAGCTCAAATGTACACAATTGCTGATTATGGCTGTCAAATCTAAACCAAACGTTGTGCACTCAAATCTTTTGCTGTATTTAGTTTATTTTGGCATCCGGATGATGATTCTAGCATGAAATTGCTTGGGCACCTGTTAATTTTTAAGATTTTGACACATTCAGCTCAAATGTACAATCATGCGCTAAAAACGCATTTAAAGCAATAAAAAGGTGATTATGGCTGTCAAACCTAAACCAAACGTTGTGCACTCAAATCTTTTGCTGTATTTAGTTTATTTTGGCATCCGGATGATGATTCTAGCATGAAATTGCTTGGGCACCTGTTAATTTTTAAGATTTTGACACATTCAGCTCAAATGTACAATCATGCGCTAAAAACGCATTTAAAGCAATAAAAAGGTGATTATGGCTGTCAAACCTAAACCAAACGTTGTGCACTCAAATCTTTTGCTGTATTTAGTTTATTTTGGCATCCGGATGATGATTCTAGCATGAAATTGCTTGGGCACCTGTTAATTTTTAAGATTTTGACACATTCAGCTCAAATGTACACAATTGCTGATTATGGCTGTCAAATCTAAACCAAACGTTGTGCACTCAAATCTTTTGCTGTATTTAGTTTATTTTGGCATCCGGATGATGATTCTAGCATGAAATTGCTTGGGCACCTGTTAACTTTTAAGATTTTGACACATTCAGCTCAAATGTACAATCATGCGCTAAAAACGCATTTAAAGCAATAAAAAGGTGATTATGGCTGTCAAACCTAAACCAAACGTTGTGCACTCAAATCTTTTGCTGTATTTAGTTTATTTTGGCATCCGGATGATGATTCTAGCATGAAATTGCTTGGGCACCTGTTAATTTTTAAGATTTTGACACATTCAGCTCAAATGTACACAATTGCTGATTATGGCTGTCAAATCTAAACCAAACGTTGTGCACTCAAATCTTTTGCTGTATTTAGTTTATTTTGGCATCCGGATGATGATTCTAGCATGAAATTGCTTGGGCACCTGTTAATTTTTAAGATTTTGACACATTCAGCTCAAATGTACAATCATGCGCTACAAACGCATTTAAAGCAATAAAAAGGTGATTATGGCTGTCAAACCAAAACCAAACGTTGTGCACTCAAATCTTTTGCTGTATTTAGTTTATTTTGGCATCCGGATGATGATTCTAGCATGAAATTGCTTGGGCACCTGTTAATTTCTAAGATTTTGACACATTCAGCTCAAATGTACACAATTGCTGATTATGGCTGTCAAATCTAAACCAAACGTTGTGCACTCAAATCTTTTGCTGTATTTAGTTTATTTTGGCATCCGGATGATGATTCTAGCATGAAATTGCTTGGGCACCTGTTAATTTTTAAGATTTTGACACATTCAGCTCAAATGTACAATCATGCGCTAAAAACGCATTTAAAGCAATAAAAAGGTGATTATGGCTGTCAAACCTAAACCAAACGTTGTGCACTCAAATCTTTTGCTGTATTTAGTTTATTTTGGCATCCGGATGATGATTCTAGCATGAAATTGCTTGGGCACCTGTTAATTTTTAAGATTTTGACACATTCAGCTCAAATGTACAATCATGCGCTAAAAACGCATTTAAAGCAATAAAAAGGTGATTATGGCTGTCAAACCTAAACCAAACGTTGTGCACTCAAATCTTTTGCTGTATTTAGTTTATTTTGGCATCCGGATGATGATTCTAGCATGAAATTGCTTGGGCACCTGTTAATTTTTAAGATTTTGACACATTCAGCTCAAATGTACAATCATGCGCTAAAAACGCATTTAAAGCAATAAAAAGGTGATTATGGCTGTCAAACCTAAACCAAACGTTGTGCACTCAAATCTTTTGCTGTATTTAGTTTATTTTGGCATCCGGATGATGATTCTAGCATGAAATTGCTTGGGCACTGTTAATTTTTAAGATTTTGACACATTCAGCTCAAATGTACAATCATGCGCTAAAAACGCATTTAAAGCAATAAAAAGGTGATTATGGCTGTCAAACCTAAACCAAACGTTGTGCACTCAAATCTTTTGCTGTATTTAGTTTATTTTGGCATCCGGATGATGATTCTAGCATGAAATTGCTTGGGCACCTGTTAATTTTTAAGATTTTGACACATTCAGCTCAAATGTACACAATTGCTGATTATGGCTGTCAAATCTAAACCAAACGTTGTGCACTCAAATCTTTTGCTGTATTTAGTTTATTTTGGCATCCGGATGATGATTCTAGCATGAAATTGCTTGGGCACCTGTTAATTTTTAAGATTTTGACACATTCAGCTCAAATGTACAATCAAGCGCTAAAAACGCATTTAAAGCAATAAAAAGGTGATTATGGCTGTCAAACCTAAACCAAACGTTGTGCACTCAAATCTTTTGCTGTATTTAGTTTATTTTGGCATCCGGATGATGATTCTAGCATGAAATTGCTTGGGCACCTGTTAATTTTTAAGATTTTGACACATTCACCTCAAATGTACACAATTGCTGATTATGGCTGTCAAATCTAAACCAAACGTTGTGCACTCAAATCTTTTGCTGTATTTAGTTTATTTTGGCATCCGGATGATGATTCTAGCATGAAATTGCTTGGGCACCTGTTAATTTTTAAGATTTTGACACATTCAGCTCAAATGTACAATCATGCGCTACAAACGCATTTAAAGCAATAAAAAGGTGATTATGGCTGTCAAACCAAAACCAAACGTTGTGCACTCAAATCTTTTGCTGTATTTAGTTTATTTTGGCATCCGGATGATGATTCTAGCATGAAATTGCTTGGGCACCTGTTAATTTTTAAGATTTTGACACATTCAGCTCAAATGTACACAATTGCTGATTATGGCTGTCAAATCTAAACCAAACGTTGTGCACTCAAATCTTTTGCTGTATTTAGTTTATTTTGGCATCCGGATGATGATTCTAGCATGAAATTGCTTGGGCACCTGTTAATTTTTAAGATTTTGACACATTCAGCTCAAATGTACACAATTGCTGATTATGGCTGTCAAATCTAAACCAAACGTTGTGCACTCAAATCTTTTGCTGTATTTAGTTTATTTTGGCATCCGGATGATGATTCTAGCATGAAATTGCTTGGGCACCTGTTAATTTGTAAGATTTTGACACATTCAGCTCAAATGTACAATCATGCGCTAAAAACGCATTTAAAGCAATAAAAAGGTGATTATGGCTGTCAAACCTAAACCAAACGTTGTGCACTCAAATCTTTTGCTGTATTTAGTTTATTTTGGCATCCGGATGATGATTCTAGCATGAAATTGCTTGGGCACCTGTTAATTTGTAAGATTTTGACACATTCAGCTCAAATGTACACAATTGCTGATTATGGCTGTCAAATCTAAACCAAACGTTGTGCACTCAAATCTTTTGCTGTATTTAGTTTATTTTGGCATCCGGATGATGATTCTAGCATGAAATTGCTTGGGCACCTGTTAATTTTTAAGATTTTGACACATTCAGCTCAAATGTACAATCATGCGCTAAAAACGCATTTAAAGCAATAAAAAGGTGATTATGGCTGTCAAACCTAAACCAAACGTTGTGCACTCAAATCTTTTGCTGTATTTAGTTTATTTTGGCATCCGGATGATGATTCTAGCATGAAATTGCTTGGGCACCTGTTAATTTTTAAGATTTTGACACATTCAGCTCAAATGTACACAATTGCTGATTATGGCTGTCAAATCTAAACCAAACGTTGTGCACTCAAATCTTTTGCTGTATTTAGTTTATTTTGGCATCCGGATGATGATTCTAGCATGAAATTGCTTGGGCACCTGTTAATTTTTAAGATTTTGACACATTCAGCTCAAATGTACAATCATGCGCTAAAAACGCATTTAAAGCAATAAAAAGGTGATTATGGCTGTCAAACCTAAACCAAACGTTGTGCACTCAAATCTTTTGCTGTATTTAGTTTATTTTGGCATCCGGATGATGATTCTAGCATGAAATTGCTTGGGCACCTGTTAATTTTTAAGATTTTGACACATTCAGCTCAAATGTACACAATTGCTGATTATGGCTGTCAAATCTAAACCAAACGTTGTGCACTCAAATCTTTTGCTGTATTTAGTTTATTTTGGCATCCGGATGATGATTCTAGCATGAAATTGCTTGGGCACCTGTTAATTTTTAAGATTTTGACACATTCACCTCAAATGTACACAATTGCTGATTATGGCTGTCAAATCTAAACCAAACGTTGTGCACTCAAATCTTTTGCTGTATTTAGTTTATTTTGGCATCCGGATGATGATTCTAGCATGAAATTGCTTGGGCACCTGTTAATTTTTAAGATTTTGACACATTCAGCTCAAATGTACAATCATGCGCTAAAAACGCATTTAAAGCAATAAAAAGGTGATTATGGCTGTCAAACCTAAACCAAACGTTGTGCACTCAAATCTTTTGCTGTATTTAGTTTATTTTGGCATCCGGATGATGATTCTAGCATGAAATTGCTTGGGCACCTGTTAATTTTTAAGATTTTGACACATTCAGCTCAAATGTACACAATTGCTGATTATGGCTGTCAAATCTAAACCAAACGTTGTGCACTCAAATCTTTTGCTGTATTTAGTTTATTTTGGCATCCGGATGATGATTCTAGCATGAAATTGCTTGGGCACCTGTTAATTTTTAAGATTTTGACACATTCAGCTCAAATGTACAATCATGCGCTAAAAACGCATTTAAAGCAATAAAAAGGTGATTATGGCTGTCAAACCTAAACCAAACGTTGTGCACTCAAATCTTTTGCTGTATTTAGTTTATTTTGGCATCCGGATGATGATTCTAGCATGAAATTGCTTGGGCACCTGTTAATTTTTAAGATTTTGACACATTCAGCTCAAATGTACACAATTGCTGATTATGGCTGTCAAATCTAAACCAAACGTTGTGCACTCAAATCTTTTGCTGTATTTAGTTTATTTTGGCATCCGGATGATGATTCTAGCATGAAATTGCTTGGGCACCTGTTAATTTTTAAGATTTTGACACATTCAGCTCAAATGTACAATCATGCGCTAAAAACGCATTTAAAGCAATAAAAAGGTGATTATGGCTGTCAAACCAAAACCAAACGTTGTGCACTCAAATCTTTTGCTGTATTTAGTTTATTTTGGCATCCGGATGATGATTCTAGCATGAAATTGCTTGGGCACCTGTTAATTTTTAAGATTTTGACACATTCAGCTCAAATGTACACAATTGCTGATTATGGCTGTCAAATCTAAACCAAACGTTGTGCACTCAAATCTTTTGCTGTATTTAGTTTATTTTGGCATCCGGATGATGATTCTAGCATGAAATTGCTTGGGCACCTGTTAATTTTTAAGATTTTGACACATTGAGCTCAAATGTACAATCATGCGCTAAAAACGCATTTAAAGCAATAAAAAGGTGATTATGGCTGTCAAACCTAAACCAAACGTTGTGCACTCAAATCTTTTGCTGTATTTAGTTTATTTTGGCATCCGGATGATGATTCTAGCATGAAATTGCTTGGGCACCTGTTAATTTTTAAGATTTTGACACATTCAGCTCAAATGTACAATCATGCGCTAAAAACGCATTTAAAGCAATAAAAAGGTGATTATGGCTGTCAAACCTAAACCAAACGTTGTGCACTCAAATCTTTTGCTGTATTTAGTTTATTTTGGCATCCGGATGATGATTCTAGCATGAAATTGCTTGGGCACCTGTTAATTTTTAAGATTTTGACACATTCAGCTCAAATGTACACAATTGCTGATTATGGCTGTCAAATCTAAACCAAACGTTGTGCACTCAAATCTTTTGCTGTATTTAGTTTATTTTGGCATCCGGATGATGATTCTAGCATGAAATTGCTTGGGCACCTGTTAACTTTTAAGATTTTGACACATTCAGCTCAAATGTACAATCATGCGCTAAAAACGCATTTAAAGCAATAAAAAGGTGATTATGGCTGTCAAACCTAAACCAAACGTTGTGCACTCAAATCTTTTGCTGTATTTAGTTTATTTTGGCATCCGGATGATGATTCTAGCATGAAATTGCTTGGGCACCTGTTAATTTTTAAGATTTTGACACATTCAGCTCAAATGTACACAATTGCTGATTATGGCTGTCAAATCTAAACCAAACGTTGTGCACTCAAATCTTTTGCTGTATTTAGTTTATTTTGGCATCCGGATGATGATTCTAGCATGAAATTGCTTGGGCACCTGTTAATTTTTAAGATTTTGACACATTCAGCTCAAATGTACAATCATGCGCTACAAACGCATTTAAAGCAATAAAAAGGTGATTATGGCTGTCAAACCAAAACCAAACGTTGTGCACTCAAATCTTTTGCTGTATTTAGTTTATTTTGGCATCCGGATGATGATTCTAGCATGAAATTGCTTGGGCACCTGTTAATTTCTAAGATTTTGACACATTCAGCTCAAATGTACACAATTGCTGATTATGGCTGTCAAATCTAAACCAAACGTTGTGCACTCAAATCTTTTGCTGTATTTAGTTTATTTTGGCATCCGGATGATGATTCTAGCATGAAATTGCTTGGGCACCTGTTAATTTTTAAGATTTTGACACATTCAGCTCAAATGTACAATCATGCGCTAAAAACGCATTTAAAGCAATAAAAAGGTGATTATGGCTGTCAAACCTAAACCAAACGTTGTGCACTCAAATCTTTTGCTGTATTTAGTTTATTTTGGCATCCGGATGATGATTCTAGCATGAAATTGCTTGGGCACCTGTTAATTTTTAAGATTTTGACACATTCAGCTCAAATGTACAATCATGCGCTAAAAACGCATTTAAAGCAATAAAAAGGTGATTATGGCTGTCAAACCTAAACCAAACGTTGTGCACTCAAATCTTTTGCTGTATTTAGTTTTGTTTTGGCATCCGGATGATGATTCTAGCATGAAATTGCTTGGGCACCTGTTAATTTTTAAGATTTTGACACATTCAGCTCAAATGTACACAATTGCTGATTATGGCTGTCAAATCTAAACCAAACGTTGTGCACTCAAATCTTTTGCTGTATTTAGTTTATTTTGGCATCCGGATGATGATTCTAGCATGAAATTGCTTGGGCACCTGTTAACTTTTAAGATTTTGACACATTCAGCTCAAATGTACAATCATGCGCTAAAAACGCATTTAAAGCAATAAAAAGGTGATTATGGCTGTCAAACCTAAACCAAACGTTGTGCACTCAAATCTTTTGCTGTATTTAGTTTATTTTGGCATCCGGATGATGATTCTAGCATGAAATTGCTTGGGCACCTGTTAATTTTTAAGATTTTGACACATTCAGCTCAAATGTACACAATTGCTGATTATGGCTGTCAAATCTAAACCAAACGTTGTGCACTCAAATCTTTTGCTGTATTTAGTTTATTTTGGCATCCGGATGATGATTCTAGCATGAAATTGCTTGGGCACCTGTTAATTTTTAAGATTTTGACACATTCAGCTCAAATGTACAATCATGCGCTAAAAACGCATTTAAAGCAATAAAAAGGTGATTATGGCTGTCAAACCTAAACCAAACGTTGTGCACTCAAATCTTTTGCTGTATTTAGTTTATTTTGGCATCCGGATGATGATTCTAGCATGAAATTGCTTGGGCACCTGTTAATTTTTAAGATTTTGACACATTCAGCTCAAATGTACACAATTGCTGATTATGGCTGTCAAATCTAAACCAAACGTTGTGCACTCAAATCTTTTGCTGTATTTAGTTTATTTTGGCATCCGGATGATGATTCTAGCATGAAATTGCTTGGGCACCTGTTAATTTTTAAGATTTTGACACATTCAGCTCAAATGTACAATCATGCGCTACAAACGCATTTAAAGCAATAAAAAGGTGATTATGGCTGTCAAACCAAAACCAAACGTTGTGCACTCAAATCTTTTGCTGTATTTAGTTTATTTTGGCATCCGGATGATGATTCTAGCATGAAATTGCTTGCACCTGTTAATTTTTAAGATTTTGACACATTCAGCTCAAATGTACACAATTGCTGATTATGGCTGTCAAATCTAAACCAAACGTTGTGCACTCAAATCTTTTGCTGTATTTAGTTTATTTTGGCATCCGGATGATGATTCTAGCATGAAATTGCTTGGGCACCTGTTAATTTTTAAGATTTTGACACATTCAGCTCAAATGTACACAATTGCTGATTATGGCTGTCAAATCTAAACCAAACGTTGTGCACTCAAATCTTTTGCTGTATTTAGTTTATTTTGGCATCCGGATGATGATTCTAGCATGAAATTGCTTGGGCACCTGTTAATTTTTAAGATTTTGACACATTCAGCTCAAATGTACAATCATGCGCTAAAAACGCATTTAAAGCAATAAAAAGGTGATTATGGCTGTCAAACCTAAACCAAACGTTGTGCACTCAAATCTTTTGCTGTATTTAGTTTATTTTGGCATCCGGATGATGATTCTAGCATGAAATTGCTTGGGCACCTGTTAATTTTTAAGATTTTGACACATTCAGCTCAAATGTACACAATTGCTGATTATGGCTGTCAAATCTAAACCAAACGTTGTGCACTCAAATCTTTTGCTGTATTTAGTTTATTTTGGCATCCGGATGATGATTCTAGCATGAAATTGCTTGGGCACCTGTTAATTTTTAAGATTTTGACACATTCACCTCAAATGTACACAATTGCTGATTATGGCTGTCAAATCTAAACCAAACGTTGTGCACTCAAATCTTTTGCTGTATTTAGTTTATTTTGGCATCCGGATGATGATTCTAGCATGAAATTGCTTGGGCACCTGTTAATTTTTAAGATTTTGACACATTCAGCTCAAATGTACAATCATGCGCTAAAAACGCATTTAAAGCAATAAAAAGGTGATTATGGCTGTCAAACCTAAACCAAACGTTGTGCACTCAAATCTTTTGCTGTATTTAGTTTATTTTGGCATCCGGATGATGATTCTAGCATGAAATTGCTTGGGCACCTGTTAATTTTTAAGATTTTGACACATTCAGCTCAAATGTACACAATTGCTGATTATGGCTGTCAAATCTAAACCAAACGTTGTGCACTCAAATCTTTTGCTGTATTTAGTTTATTTTGGCATCCGGATGATGATTCTAGCATGAAATTGCTTGGGCACCTGTTAATTTTTAAGATTTTGACACATTCACCTCAAATGTACACAATTGCTGATTATGGCTGTCAAATCTAAACCAAACGTTGTGCACTCAAATCTTTTGCTGTATTTAGTTTATTTTGGCATCCGGATGATGATTCTAGCATGAAATTGCTTGGGCACCTGTTAATTTTTAAGATTTTGACACATTCAGCTCAAATGTACAATCATGCGCTAAAAACGCATTAAAGCAATAAAAGGTGATTATGGCTGTCAAACCTAAACCAAACGTTGTGCACTCAAATCTTTTGCTGTATTTAGTTTATTTTGGCATCCGGATGATGATTCTAGCATGAAATTGCTTGGGCACCTGTTAATTTTTAAGATTTTGACACATTCAGCTCAAATGTACACAATTGCTGATTATGGCTGTCAAATCTAAACCAAACGTTGTGCACTCAAATCTTTTGCTGTATTTAGTTTATTTTGGCATCCGGATGATGATTCTAGCATGAAATTGCTTGGGCACCTGTTAATTTTTAAGATTTTGACACATTCAGCTCAAATGTACAATCATGCGCTAAAAACGCATTTAAAGCAATAAAAAGGTGATTATGGCTGTCAAACCTAAACCAAACGTTGTGCACTCAAATCTTTTGCTGTATTTAGTTTATTTTGGCATCCGGATGATGATTCTAGCATGAAATTGCTTGGGCACCTGTTAATTTTTAAGATTTTGACACATTCAGCTCAAATGTACACAATTGCTGATTATGGCTGTCAAATCTAAACCAAACGTTGTGCACTCAAATCTTTTGCTGTATTTAGTTTATTTTGGCATCCGGATGATGATTCTAGCATGAAATTGCTTGGGCACCTGTTAATTTTTAAGATTTTGACACATTCAGCTCAAATGTACAATCATGCGCTAAAAACGCATTTAAAGCAATAAAAAGGTGATTATGGCTGTCAAACCTAAACCAAACGTTGTGCACTCAAATCTTTTGCTGTATTTAGTTTATTTTGGCATCCGGATGATGATTCTAGCATGAAATTGCTTGGGCACCTGTTAATTTTTAAGATTTTGACACATTCAGCTCAAATGTACACAATTGCTGATTATGGCTGTCAAATCTAAACCAAACGTTGTGCACTCAAATCTTTTGCTGTATTTAGTTTATTTTGGCATCCGGATGATGATTCTAGCATGAAATTGCTTGGGCACCTGTTAATTTTTAAGATTTTGACACATTCAGCTCAAATGTACAATCATGCGCTAAAAACGCATTTAAAGCAATAAAAAGGTGATTATGGCTGTCAAACCTAAACCAAACGTTGTGCACTCAAATCTTTTGCTGTATTTAGTTTATTTTGGCATCCGGATGATGATTCTAGCATGAAATTGCTTGGGCACCTGTTAATTTTAAGATTTTGACACATTCAGCTCAAATGTACACAATTGCTGATTATGGCTGTCAAATCTAAACCAAACGTTGTGCACTCAAATCTTTTGCTGTATTTAGTTTATTTTGGCATCCGGATGATGATTCTAGCATGAAATTGCTTGGGCACCTGTTAATTTTTAAGATTTTGACACATTCAGCTCAAATGTACAATCATGCGCTAAAAACGCATTTAAAGCAATAAAAAGGTGATTATGGCTGTCAAACCTAAACCAAACGTTGTGCACTCAAATCTTTTGCTGTATTTAGTTTAGTTTTGGCATCCGGATGATGATTCTAGCATGAAATTGCTTGGGCACCTGTTAATTTTTAAGATTTTGACACATTCAGCTCAAATGTACACAATTGCTGATTATGGCTGTCAAATCTAAACCAAACGTTGTGCACTCAAATCTTTTGCTGTATTTAGTTTATTTTGGCATCCGGATGATGATTCTAGCATGAAATTGCTTGGGCACCTGTTAACTTTTAAGATTTTGACACATTCAGCTCAAATGTACAATCATGCGCTAAAAACGCATTTAAAGCAATAAAAAGGTGATTATGGCTGTCAAACCTAAACCAAACGTTGTGCACTCAAATCTTTTGCTGTATTTAGTTTATTTTGGCATCCGGATGATGATTCTAGCATGAAATTGCTTGGGCACCTGTTAATTTTTAAGATTTTGACACATTCAGCTCAAATGTACACAATTGCTGATTATGGCTGTCAAATCTAAACCAAACGTTGTGCACTCAAATCTTTTGCTGTATTTAGTTTATTTTGGCATCCGGATGATGATTCTAGCATGAAATTGCTTGGGCACCTGTTAATTTTTAAGATTTTGACACATTCAGCTCAAATGTACAATCATGCGCTAAAAACGCATTTAAAGCAATAAAAAGGTGATTATGGCTGTCAAACCTAAACCAAACGTTGTGCACTCAAATCTTTTGCTGTATTTAGTTTATTTTGGCATCCGGATGATGATTCTAGCATGAAATTGCTTGGGCACCTGTTAATTTTTAAGATTTTGACACATTCAGCTCAAATGTACACAATTGCTGATTATGGCTGTCAAATCTAAACCAAACGTTGTGCACTCAAATCTTTTGCTGTATTTAGTTTATTTTGGCATCCGGATGATGATTCTAGCATGAAATTGCTTGGGCACCTGTTAATTTTTAAGATTTTGACACATTCAGCTCAAATGTACAATCATGCGCTACAAACGCATTTAAAGCAATAAAAAGGTGATTATGGCTGTCAAACCAAAACCAAACGTTGTGCACTCAAATCTTTTGCTGTATTTAGTTTATTTTGGCATCCGGATGATGATTCTAGCATGAAATTGCTTGCACCTGTTAATTTTTAAGATTTTGACACATTCAGCTCAAATGTACACAATTGCTGATTATGGCTGTCAAATCTAAACCAAACGTTGTGCACTCAAATCTTTTGCTGTATTTAGTTTATTTTGGCATCCGGATGATGATTCTAGCATGAAATTGCTTGGGCACCTGTTAATTTTTAAGATTTTGACACATTCAGCTCAAATGTACACAATTGCTGATTATGGCTGTCAAATCTAAACCAAACGTTGTGCACTCAAATCTTTTGCTGTATTTAGTTTATTTTGGCATCCGGATGATGATTCTAGCATGAAATTGCTTGGGCACCTGTTAATTTTTAAGATTTTGACACATTCAGCTCAAATGTACAATCATGCGCTAAAAACGCATTTAAAGCAATAAAAGGTGATTATGGCTGTCAAACCTAAACCAAACGTTGTGCACTCAAATCTTTTGCTGTATTTAGTTTATTTTGGCATCCGGATGATGATTCTAGCATGAAATTGCTTGGGCACCTGTTAATTTTTAAGATTTTGACACATTCAGCTCAAATGTACACAATTGCTGATTATGGCTGTCAAATCTAAACCAAACGTTGTGCACTCAAATCTTTTGCTGTATTTAGTTTATTTTGGCATCCGGATGATGATTCTAGCATGAAATTGCTTGGGCACCTGTTAATTTTTAAGATTTTGACACATTCAGCTCAAATGTACAATCATGCCTAAAAACGCATTTAAAGCAATAAAAAGGTGATTATGGCTGTCAAACCTAAACCAAACGTTGTGCACTCAAATCTTTTGCTGTATTTAGTTTATTTTGGCATCCGGATGATGATTCTAGCATGAAATTGCTTGGGCACCTGTTAATTTTTAAGATTTTGACACATTCAGCTCAAATGTACACAATTGCTGATTATGGCTGTCAAATCTAAACCAAACGTTGTGCACTCAAATCTTTTGCTGTATTTAGTTTATTTTGGCATCCGGATGATGATTCTAGCATGAAATTGCTTGGGCACCTGTTAATTTTTAAGATTTTGACACATTCACCTCAAATGTACACAATTGCTGATTATGGCTGTCAAATCTAAACCAAACGTTGTGCACTCAAATCTTTTGCTGTATTTAGTTTATTTTGGCATCCGGATGATGATTCTAGCATGAAATTGCTTGGGCACCTGTTAATTTTTAAGATTTTGACACATTCAGCTCAAATGTACAATCATGCGCTAAAAACGCATTTAAAGCAATAAAAAGGTGATTATGGCTGTCAAACCTAAACCAAACGTTGTGCACTCAAATCTTTTGCTGTATTTAGTTTATTTTGGCATCCGGATGATGATTCTAGCATGAAATTGCTTGGGCACCTGTTAATTTTTAAGATTTTGACACATTCAGCTCAAATGTACACAATTGCTGATTATGGCTGTCAAATCTAAACCAAACGTTGTGCACTCAAATCTTTTGCTGTATTTAGTTTATTTTGGCATCCGGATGATGATTCTAGCATGAAATTGCTTGGGCACCTGTTAATTTTTAAGATTTTGACACATTCACCTCAAATGTACAACAATTGCTGATTATGGCTGTCAAATCTAAACCAAACGTTGTGCACTCAAATCTTTTGCTGTATTTAGTTTATTTTGGCATCCGGATGATGATTCTAGCATGAAATTGCTTGGGCACCTGTTAATTTTTAAGATTTTGACACATTCAGCTCAAATGTACAATCATGCGCTAAAACGCATTTAAAGCAATAAAAGGTGATTATGGCTGTCAAACCTAAACCAAACGTTGTGCACTCAAATCTTTTGCTGTATTTAGTTTATTTTGGCATCCGGATGATGATTCTAGCATGAAATTGCTTGGGCACCTGTTAATTTTTAAGATTTTGACACATTCAGCTCAAATGTACACAATTGCTGATTATGGCTGTCAAATCTAAACCAAACGTTGTGCACTCAAATCTTTTGCTGTATTTAGTTTATTTTGGCATCCGGATGATGATTCTAGCATGAAATTGCTTGGGCACCTGTTAATTTTTAAGATTTTGACACATTCAGCTCAAATGTACAATCATGCGCTAAAAACGCATTTAAAGCAATAAAAAGGTGATTATGGCTGTCAAACCTAAACCAAACGTTGTGCACTCAAATCTTTTGCTGTATTTAGTTTATTTTGGCATCCGGATGATGATTCTAGCATGAAATTGCTTGGGCACCTGTTAATTTTTAAGATTTTGACACATTCAGCTCAAATGTACACAATTGCTGATTATGGCTGTCAAATCTAAACCAAACGTTGTGCACTCAAATCTTTTGCTGTATTTAGTTTATTTTGGCATCCGGATGATGATTCTAGCATGAAATTGCTTGGGCACCTGTTAATTTTTAAGATTTTGACACATTCAGCTCAAATGTACAATCATGCGCTAAAAACGCATTTAAAGCAATAAAAAGGTGATTATGGCTGTCAAACCTAAACCAAACGTTGTGCACTCAAATCTTTTGCTGTATTTAGTTTATTTTGGCATCCGGATGATGATTCTAGCATGAAATTGCTTGGGCACCTGTTAATTTTTAAGATTTTGACACATTCAGCTCAAATGTACACAATTGCTGATTATGGCTGTCAAATCTAAACCAAACGTTGTGCACTCAAATCTTTTGCTGTATTTAGTTTATTTTGGCATCCGGATGATGATTCTAGCATGAAATTGCTTGGGCACCTGTTAATTTTTAAGATTTTGACACATTCAGCTCAAATGTACAATCATGCGCTAAAACGCATTTAAAGCAATAAAAGGTGATTATGGCTGTCAAACCTAAACCAAACGTTGTGCACTCAAATCTTTTGCTGTATTTAGTTTATTTTGGCATCCGGATGATGATTCTAGCATGAAATTGCTTGGGCACCTGTTAATTTTTAAGATTTTGACACATTCAGCTCAAATGTACAATCATGCGCTAAAAACGCATTTAAAGCAATAAAAAGGTGATTATGGCTGTCAAACCTAAACCAAACGTTGTGCACTCAAATCTTTTGCTGTATTTAGTTTATTTTGGCATCCGGATGATGATTCTAGCATGAAATTGCTTGGGCACCTGTTAATTTTAAGATTTTGACACATTCAGCTCAAATGTACACAATTGCTGATTATGGCTGTCAAATCTAAACCAAACGTTGTGCACTCAAATCTTTTGCTGTATTTAGTTTATTTTGGCATCCGGATGATGATTCTAGCATGAAATTGCTTGGGCACCTGTTAATTTTTAAGATTTTGACACATTCAGCTCAAATGTACAATCATGCGCTAAAAACGCATTTAAAGCAATAAAAAGGTGATTATGGCTGTCAAACCTAAACCAAACGTTGTGCACTCAAATCTTTTGCTGTATTTAGTTTATTTTGGCATCCGGATGATGATTCTAGCATGAAATTGCTTGGGCACCTGTTAATTTTTAAGATTTTGACACATTCAGCTCAAATGTACACAATTGCTGATTATGGCTGTCAAATCTAAACCAAACGTTGTGCACTCAAATCTTTTGCTGTATTTAGTTTATTTTGGCATCCGGATGATGATTCTAGCATGAAATTGCTTGGGCACCTGTTAATTTTTAAGATTTTGACACATTCAGCTCAAATGTACAATCATGCGCTAAAAACGCATTTAAAGCAATAAAAAGGTGATTATGGCTGTCAAACCTAAACCAAACGTTGTGCACTCAAATCTTTTGCTGTATTTAGTTTATTTTGGCATCCGGATGATGATTCTAGCATGAAATTGCTTGGGCACCTGTTAATTTTTAAGATTTTGACACATTCAGCTCAAATGTACACAATTGCTGATTATGGCTGTCAAATCTAAACCAAACGTTGTGCACTCAAATCTTTTGCTGTATTTAGTTTATTTTGGCATCCGGATGATGATTCTAGCATGAAATTGCTTGGGCACCTGTTAATTTTTAAGATTTTGACACATTCAGCTCAAATGTACAATCATGCGCTAAAAACGCATTTAAAGCAATAAAAAGGTGATTATGGCTGTCAAACCTAAAC
Organism: Festucalex cinctus; assembly: GCF_051991245.1. Taxonomy (NCBI): domain Eukaryota; kingdom Metazoa; phylum Chordata; class Actinopteri; order Syngnathiformes; family Syngnathidae; genus Festucalex; species Festucalex cinctus. Next base: position 52,684 of record NW_027520451.1, read on the forward strand.
CAAACGTTGTGCACTCAAATCTTTTGCTGTATTTAGTTTATTTTGGCATCCGGATGATGATTCTAGCATGAAATTGCTTGGGCACCTGTTAATTTTTAAGATTTTGACACATTCAGCTCAAATGTACACAATTGCTGATTATGGCTGTCAAATCTAAACCAAACGTTGTGCACTCAAATCTTTTGCTGTATTTAGTTTATTTTGGCATCCGGATGATGATTCTAGCATGAAATTGCTTGGGCACCTGTTAATTTTTAAGATTTTGACACATTCAGCTCAAATGTACAATCATGCGCTAAAAACGCATTTAAAGCAATAAAAAGGTGATTATGGCTGTCAAACCTAAACCAAACGTTGTGCACTCAAATCTTTTGCTGTATTTAGTTTATTTTGGCATCCGGATGATGATTCTAGCATGAAATTGCTTGGGCACCTGTTAATTTTTAAGATTTTGACACATTCAGCTCAAATGTACACAATTGCTGATTATGGCTGTCAAATCTAAACCAAACGTTGTGCACTCAAATCTTTTGCTGTATTTAGTTTATTTTGGCATCCGGATGATGATTCTAGCATGAAATTGCTTGGGCACCTGTTAATTTTTAAGATTTTGACACATTCAGCTCAAATGTACAATCATGCGCTAAAAACGCATTTAAAGCAATAAAAAGGTGATTATGGCTGTCAAACCTAAACCAAACGTTGTGCACTCAAATCTTTTGCTGTATTTAGTTTATTTTGGCATCCGGATGATGATTCTAGCATGAAATTGCTTGGGCACCTGTTAATTTTTAAGATTTTGACACATTCAGCTCAAATGTACACAATTGCTGATTATGGCTGTCAAATCTAAACCAAACGTTGTGCACTCAAATCTTTTGCTGTATTTAGTTTATTTTGGCATCCGGATGATGATTCTAGCATGAAATTGCTTGGGCACCTGTTAATTTTTAAGATTTTGACACATTCAGCTCAAATGTACAATCATGCGCTAAAAACGCATTTAAAGCAATAAAAAGGTGATTATGGCTGTCAAACCTAAACCAAACGTTGTGCACTCAAATCTTTTGCTGTATTTAGTTTATTTTGGCATCCGGATGATGATTCTAGCATGAAATTGCTTGGGCACCTGTTAATTTTTAAGATTTTGACACATTCAGCTCAAATGTACACAATTGCTGATTATGGCTGTCAAATCTAAACCAAACGTTGTGCACTCAAATCTTTTGCTGTATTTAGTTTATTTTGGCATCCGGATGATGATTCTAGCATGAAATTGCTTGGGCACCTGTTAATTTTTAAGATTTTGACACATTCAGCTCAAATGTACAATCATGCGCTAAAAACGCATTTAAAGCAATAAAAAGGTGATTATGGCTGTCAAACCTAAACCAAACGTTGTGCACTCAAATCTTTTGCTGTATTTAGTTTATTTTGGCATCCGGATGATGATTCTAGCATGAAATTGCTTGGGCACCTGTTAATTTTTAAGATTTTGACACATTCAGCTCAAATGTACACAATTGCTGATTATGGCTGTCAAATCTAAACCAAACGTTGTGCACTCAAATCTTTTGCTGTATTTAGTTTATTTTGGCATCCGGATGATGATTCTAGCATGAAATTGCTTGGGCACCTGTTAATTTTTAAGATTTTGACACATTCAGCTCAAATGTACAATCATGCGCTAAAAACGCATTTAAAGCAATAAAAAGGTGATTATGGCTGTCAAACCTAAACCAAACGTTGTGCACTCAAATCTTTTGCTGTATTTAGTTTATTTTGGCATCCGGATGATGATTCTAGCATGAAATTGCTTGGGCACCTGTTAATTTTTAAGATTTTGACACATTCAGCTCAAATGTACACAATTGCTGATTATGGCTGTCAAATCTAAACCAAACGTTGTGCACTCAAATCTTTTGCTGTATTTAGTTTATTTTGGCATCCGGATGATGATTCTAGCATGAAATTGCTTGGGCACCTGTTAATTTTTAAGATTTTGACACATTCAGCTCAAATGTACAATCATGCGCTAAAAACGCATTTAAAGCAATAAAAAGGTGATTATGGCTGTCAAACCTAAACCAAACGTTGTGCACTCAAATCTTTTGCTGTATTTAGTTTATTTTGGCATCCGGATGATGATTCTAGCATGAAATTGCTTGGGCACCTGTTAATTTTTAAGATTTTGACACATTCAGCTCAAATGTACACAATTGCTGATTATGGCTGTCAAATCTAAACCAAACGTTGTGCACTCAAATCTTTTGCTGTATTTAGTTTATTTTGGCATCCGGATGATGATTCTAGCATGAAATTGCTTGGGCACCTGTTAATTTTAAGATTTTGACACATTCAGCTCAAATGTACAATCATGCGCTAAAAACGCATTTAAAGCAATAAAAAGGTGATTATGGCTGTCAAACCTAAACCAAACGTTGTGCACTCAAATCTTTTGCTGTATTTAGTTTATTTTGGCATCCGGATGATGATTCTAGCATGAAATTGCTTGGGCACCTGTTAATTTTTAAGATTTTGACACATTCAGCTCAAATGTACACAATTGCTGATTATGGCTGTCAAATCTAAACCAAACGTTGTGCACTCAAATCTTTTGCTGTATTTAGTTTATTTTGGCATCCGGATGATGATTCTAGCATGAAATTGCTTGGGCACCTGTTAATTTTTAAGATTTTGACACATTCAGCTCAAATGTACAATCATGCGCTAAAAACGCATTTAAAGCAATAAAAAGGTGATTATGGCTGTCAAACCTAAACCAAACGTTGTGCACTCAAATCTTTTGCTGTATTTAGTTTATTTTGGCATCCGGATGATGATTCTAGCATGAAATTGCTTGGGCACCTGTTAATTTTTAAGATTTTGACACATTCAGCTCAAATGTACACAATTGCTGATTATGGCTGTCAAATCTAAACCAAACGTTGTGCACTCAAATCTTTTGCTGTATTTAGTTTATTTTGGCATCCGGATGATGATTCTAGCATGAAATTGCTTGGGCACCTGTTAATTTTTAAGATTTTGACACATTCAGCTCAAATGTACAATCATGCGCTAAAAACGCATTTAAAGCAATAAAAAGGTGATTATGGCTGTCAAACCTAAACCAAACGTTGTGCACTCAAATCTTTTGCTGTATTTAGTTTATTTTGGCATCCGGATGATGATTCTAGCATGAAATTGCTTGGGCACCTGTTAATTTTTAAGATTTTGACACATTCAGCTCAAATGTACACAATTGCTGATTATGGCTGTCAAATCTAAACCAAACGTTGTGCACTCAAATCTTTTGCTGTATTTAGTTTATTTTGGCATCCGGATGATGATTCTAGCATGAAATTGCTTGGGCACCTGTTAATTTTAAGATTTTGACACATTCAGCTCAAATGTACAATCATGCGCTAAAAACGCATTTAAAGCAATAAAAGGTGATTATGGCTGTCAAACCTAAACCAAACGTTGTGCACTCAAATCTTTTGCTGTATTTAGTTTATTTTGGCATCCGGATGATGATTCTAGCATGAAATTGCTTGGGCACCTGTTAATTTTTAAGATTTTGACACATTCAGCTCAAATGTACACAATTGCTGATTATGGCTGTCAAATCTAAACCAAACGTTGTGCACTCAAATCTTTTGCTGTATTTAGTTTATTTGGCATCCGGATGATGATTCTAGCATGAAATTGCTTGGGCACCTGTTAATTTTTAAGATTTTGACACATTCAGCTCAAATGTACAATCATGCGCTAAAAACGCATTTAAAGCAATAAAAAGGTGATTATGGCTGTCAAACCTAAACCAAACGTTGTGCACTCAAATCTTTTGCTGTATTTAGTTTATTTTGGCATCCGGATGATGATTCTAGCATGAAATTGCTTGGGCACCTGTTAATTTTTAAGATTTTGACACATTCAGCTCAAATGTACACAATTGCTGATTATGGCTGTCAAATCTAAACCAAACGTTGTGCACTCAAATCTTTTGCTGTATTTAGTTTATTTTGGCATCCGGATGATGATTCTAGCATGAAATTGCTTGGGCACCTGTTAATTTTTAAGATTTTGACACATTCAGCTCAAATGTACAATCATGCGCTAAAAAACGCATTTAAAGCAATAAAAAGGTGATTATGGCTGTCAAACCTAAACCAAACGTTGTGCACTCAAATCTTTTGCTGTATTTAGTTTATTTTGGCATCCGGATGATGATTCTAGCATGAAATTGCTTGGGCACCTGTTAATTTTAAGATTTTGACACATTCAGCTCAAATGTACACAATTGCT
>NW_027520452.1:0-56567 GCF_051991245.1 Festucalex cinctus
AGATGTGTCAAAATCTTAAAAATTAACAGGTGCCCAAGCAATTTCATGCTAGAATCATCATCCGGATGCCAAAATAAACTAAATACAGCAAAAGATTTGAGTGCACAACGTTTGGTTTAGTTTGACAGCCATAATCAGCAATTGTTGTACATTTGAGCTGAATGTGTCAAAATCTTAAAAATAACAGGTGCCCAAGCAATTTCATGCTAGAATCATCATCCGGATGCCAAAATAAACTAAATACAGCAAAAGATTTGAGTGCACAACGTTTGTTTAGGTTTGACAGCCATAATCACCTTTTATTGCTAAATGCGTTTTTAGCGCATGATTGTACATTGAGCTGAATGTGTCAAAATCTTAAAATTAACAGGTGCCCAAGCAATTTCATGCTAGAATCATCATCCGGATGCCAAAATAAACTAAATACAGCAAAAGATTTGAGTGCACAACGTTTGTTTAGGTTTGACAGCCATAATCAGCAATTTGTGTACATTTGAGCTGAATGTGTCAAAATCTTAAAAATTAACAGGTGCCCAAGCAATTTCATGCTAGAATCATCATCCGGATGCCAAAATAAACTAAATACAGCAAAAGATTTGAGTGCACAACGTTTGGTTTAGGTTTGACAGCCATAATCACCTTTTTATTGCTTTAAATGCGTTTTTAGCGCATGATTGTACATTTGAGCTGAATGTGTCAAAATCTTAAAATTAACAGGTGCCCAAGCAATTTCATGCTAGAATCATCATCCGGATGCCAAAATAAACTAAATACAGCAAAAGATTTGAGTGCACAACGTTTGGTTTAGATTTGACAGCCATAATCAGCAATTGTGTACATTTGAGCTGAATGTGTCAAAATCTTAAAAATTAACAGGTGCCCAAGCAATTTCATGCTAGAATCATCATCCGGATGCCAAAATAAACTAAATACAGCAAAAGATTTGAGTGCACAACGTTTGGTTTTGGTTTGACAGCCATAATCACCTTTTTATTGCTTTAAATGCGTTTGTAGCGCATGATTGTACATTTGAGCTGAATGTGTCAAAATCTTAAAAATTAACAGGTGCCCAAGCAATTTCATGCTAGAATCATCATCCGGATGCCAAAATAAACTAAATACAGCAAAAGATTTGAGTGCACAACGTTTGGTTTAGATTTGACAGCCATAATCAGCAATTGTGTACATTTGAGCTGAATGTGTCAAAATCTTAAAAATTAACAGGTGCCCAAGCAATTTCATGCTAGAATCATCATCCGGATGCCAAAATAAACTAAATACAGCAAAAGATTTGAGTGCACAACGTTTGGTTTTGGTTTGACAGCCATAATCACCTTTTTATTGCTTTAAATGCGTTTGTAGCGCATGATTGTACATTTGAGCTGAATGTGTCAAAATCTTAAAAATTAACAGGTGCCCAAGCAATTTCATGCTAGAATCATCATCCGGATGCCAAAATAAACTAAATACAGCAAAAGATTTGAGTGCACAACGTTTGGTTTAGATTTGACAGCCATAATCAGCAATTGTGTACATTTGAGCTGAATGTGTCAAAATCTTAAAAATTAACAGGTGCCCAAGCAATTTCATGCTAGAAATCATCATCCGGATGCCAAAATAAACTAAATACAGCAAAAGATTTGAGTGCACAACGTTTGGTTTAGGTTTGACAGCCATAATCACCTTTTTATTGCTTTAAATGCGTTTTTAGCGCATGATTGTACATTTGAGCTGAATGTGTCAAAATCTTAAAAATTAACAGGTGCCCAAGCAATTTCATGCTAGAATCATCATCCGGATGCCAAAATAAACTAAATACAGCAAAAGATTTGAGTGCACAACGTTTGGTTTAGATTTGACAGCCATAATCAGCAATTGTGTACATTTGAGCTGAATGTGTCAAAATCTTAAAAATTAACAGGTGCCCAAGCAATTTCATGCTAGAATCATCATCCGGATGCCAAAATAAACTAAATACAGCAAAAGATTTGAGTGCACAACGTTTGGTTTAGGTTTGACAGCCATAATCACCTTTTTATTGCTTTAAATGCGTTTTTAGCGCATGATTGTACATTTGAGCTGAATGTGTCAAAATCTTAAAAATTAACAGGTGCCCAAGCAATTTCATGCTAGAATCATCATCCGGATGCCAAAATAAACTAAATACAGCAAAAGATTTGAGTGCACAACGTTTGGTTTAGATTTGACAGCCATAATCAGCAATTGTGTACATTTGAGCTGAATGTGTCAAAATCTTAAAAATTAACAGGTGCCCAAGCAATTTCATGCTAGAATCATCATCCGGATGCCAAAATAAACTAAATACAGCAAAAGATTTGAGTGCACAACGTTTGGTTTAGGTTTGACAGCCATAATCATCTTTTTATTGCTTTAAATGCGTTTTTAGCGCATGATTGTACATTTGAGCTGAATGTGTCAAAATCTTAAAAATTAACAGGTGCCCAAGCAATTTCATGCTAGAATCATCATCCGGATGCCAAAATAAACTAAATACAGCAAAAGATTTGAGTGCACAACGTTTGGTTTAGATTTGACAGCCATAATCAGCAATTGTGTACATTTGAGCTGAATGTGTCAAAATCTTAAAAATTAACAGGTGCCCAAGCAATTTCATGCTAGAATCATCATCCGGATGCCAAAATAAACTAAATACAGCAAAAGATTTGAGTGCACAACGTTTGGTTTAGATTTGACAGCCATAATCAGCAATTGTGTACATTTGAGCTGAATGTGTCAAAATCTTAAAAATTAACAGGTGCCCAAGCAATTTCATGCTAGAATCATCATCCGGATGCCAAAATAAACTAAATACAGCAAAAGATTTGAGTGCACAACGTTTGGTTTAGGTTTGACAGCCATAATCACCTTTTTATTGCTTTAAATGCGTTTTTAGCGCATGATTGTACATTTGAGCTGAATGTGTCAAAATCTTAAAAATTAACAGGTGCCCAAGCAATTTCATGCTAGAATCATCATCCGGATGCCAAAATAAACTAAATACAGCAAAAGATTTGAGTGCACAACGTTTGGTTTAGATTTGACAGCCATAATCAGCAATTGTGTACATTTGAGCTGAATGTGTCAAAATCTTAAAAATTAACAGGTGCCCAAGCAATTTCATGCTAGAATCATCATCCGGATGCCAAAATAAACTAAATACAGCAAAAGATTTGAGTGCACAACGTTTGGTTTAGGTTTGACAGCCATAATCACCTTTTTATTGCTTTAAATGCGTTTTTAGCGCATGATTGTACATTTGAGCTGAATGTGTCAAAATCTTAAAAATTAACAGGTGCCCAAGCAATTTCATGCTAGAATCATCATCCGGATGCCAAAATAAACTAAATACAGCAAAAGATTTGAGTGCACAACGTTTGGTTTAGATTTGACAGCCATAATCAGCAATTGTGTACATTTGAGCTGAATGTGTCAAAATCTTAAAAATTAACAGGTGCCCAAGCAATTTCATGCTAGAATCATCATCCGGATGCCAAAATAAACTAAATACAGCAAAAGATTTGAGTGCACAACGTTTGGTTTAGGTTTGACAGCCATAATCAGCAATTGTGTACATTTGAGCTGAATGTGTCAAAATCTTAAAAATTAACAGGTGCCCAAGCAATTTCATGCTAGAATCATCATCCGGATGCCAAAATAAACTAAATACAGCAAAAGATTTGAGTGCACAACGTTTGGTTTAGGTTTGACAGCCATAATCACCTTTTTATTGCTTTAAATGCGTTTTTAGCGCATGATTGTACATTTGAGCTGAATGTGTCAAAATCTTAAAAATTAACAGGTGCCCAAGCAATTTCATGCTAGAATCATCATCCGGATGCCAAAATAAACTAAATACAGCAAAGATTTGAGTGCACAACGTTTGGTTTAGATTTGACAGCCATAATTCAGCAATTGTGTACATTTGAGCTGAATGTGTCAAAATCTTAAAAATTAACAGGTGCCCAAGCAATTTCATGCTAGAATCATCATCCGGATGCCAAAATAAACTAAATACAGCAAAAGATTTGAGTGCACAACGTTTGGTTTAGGTTTGACAGCCATAATCAGCAATTGTGTACATTTGAGCTGAATGTGTCAAAATCTTAAAAATTAACAGGTGCCCAAGCAATTTCATGCTAGAATCATCATCCGGATGCCAAAATAAACTAAATACAGCAAAAGATTTGAGTGCACAACGTTTGGTTTAGGTTTGACAGCCATAATCACCTTTTTATTGCTTTAAATGCGTTTTTAGCGCATGATTGTACATTTGAGCTGAATGTGTCAAAATCTTAAAAATTAACAGGTGCCCAAGCAATTTCATGCTAGAATCATCATCCGGATGCCAAAATAAACTAAATACAGCAAAAGATTTGAGTGCACAACGTTTGGTTTAGATTTGACAGCCATAATCAGCAATTGTGTACATTTGAGCTGAATGTGTCAAAATCTTAAAAATTAACAGGTGCCCAAGCAATTTCATGCTAGAATCATCATCCGGATGCCAAAATAAACTAAATACAGCAAAAGATTTGAGTGCACAACGTTTGGTTTAGGTTTGACAGCCATAATCACCTTTTTATTGCTTTAAATGCGTTTGTAGCGCATGATTGTACATTTGAGCTGAATGTGTCAAAATCTTAAAAATTAACAGGTGCCCAAGCAATTTCATGCTAGAATCATCATCCGGATGCCAAAATAAACTAAATACAGCAAAAGATTTGAGTGCACAACGTTTGGTTTAGATTTGACAGCCATAATCAGCAATTGTGTACATTTGAGCTGAATGTGTCAAAATCTTAAAAATTAACAGGTGCCCAAGCAATTTCATGCTAGAATCATCATCCGGATGCCAAAATAAACTAAATACAGCAAAAGATTTGAGTGCACAACGTTTGGTTTAGGTTTGACAGCCATAATCACCTTTTTATTGCTTTAAATGCGTTTTTAGCGCATGATTGTACATTTGAGCTGAATGTGTCAAAATCTTAAAAATTAACAGGTGCCCAAGCAATTTCATGCTAGAATCATCATCCGGATGCCAAAATAAACTAAATACAGCAAAAGATTTGAGTGCACAACGTTTGGTTTAGATTTGACAGCCATAATCAGCAATTGTGTACATTTGAGCTGAATGTGTCAAAATCTTAAAAATTAACAGGTGCCCAAGCAATTTCATGCTAGAATCATCATCCGGATGCCAAAATAAACTAAATACAGCAAAAGATTTGAGTGCACAACGTTTGGTTTAGGTTTGACAGCCATAATCAGCAATTGTGTACATTTGAGCTGAATGTGTCAAAATCTTAAAAATTAACAGGTGCCCAAGCAATTTCATGCTAGAATCATCATCCGGATGCCAAAATAAACTAAATACAGCAAAAGATTTGAGTGCACAACGTTTGGTTTAGGTTTGACAGCCATAATCACCTTTTTATTGCTTAAATGCGTTTTTAGCGCATGATTGTACATTTGAGCTGAATGTGTCAAAATCTTAAAAATTAACAGGTGCCCAAGCAATTTCATGCTAGAATCATCATCCGGATGCCAAAATAAACTAAATACAGCAAAAGATTTGAGTGCACAACGTTTGGTTTAGATTTGACAGCCATAATCAGCAATTGTGTACATTTGAGCTGAATGTGTCAAAATCTTAAAAATTAACAGGTGCCCAAGCAATTTCATGCTAGAATCATCATCCGGATGCCAAAATAAACTAAATACAGCAAAAGATTTGAGTGCACAACGTTTGGTTTAGGTTTGACAGCCATAATCAGCAATTGTGTACATTTGAGCTGAATGTGTCAAAATCTTAAAAATTAACAGGTGCCCAAGCAATTTCATGCTAGAATCATCATCCGGATGCCAAAATAAACTAAATACAGCAAAAGATTTGAGTGCACAACGTTTGGTTTAGGTTTGACAGCCATAATCACCTTTTTATTGCTTTAAATGCGTTTTTAGCGCATGATTGTACATTTGAGCTGAATGTGTCAAAATCTTAAAAATTAACAGGTGCCCAAGCAATTTCATGCTAGAATCATCATCCGGATGCCAAAATAAACTAAATACAGCAAAAGATTTGAGTGCACAACGTTTGGTTTAGATTTGACAGCCATAATCAGCAATTGTGTACATTTGAGCTGAATGTGTCAAAATCTTAAAATTAACAGGTGCCCAAGCAATTTCATGCTAGAATCATCATCCGGATGCCAAAATAAACTAAATACAGCAAAAGATTTGAGTGCACAACGTTTGGTTTAGGTTTGACAGCCATAATCACCTTTTTATTGCTTTAAATGCGTTTGTAGCGCATGATTGTACATTTGAGCTGAATGTGTCAAAATCTTAAAAATTAACAGGTGCCCAAGCAATTTCATGCTAGAATCATCATCCGGATGCCAAAATAAACTAAATACAGCAAAAGATTTGAGTGCACAACGTTTGGTTTAGATTTGACAGCCATAATCAGCAATTGTGTACATTTGAGCTGAATGTGTCAAAATCTTAAAAATTAACAGGTGCCCAAGCAATTTCATGCTAGAATCATCATCCGGATGCCAAAATAAACTAAATACAGCAAAAGATTTGAGTGCACAACGTTTGGTTTTGGTTTGACAGCCATAATCACCTTTTTATTGCTTTAAATGCGTTTGTAGCGCATGATTGTACATTTGAGCTGAATGTGTCAAAATCTTAAAAATTAACAGGTGCCCAAGCAATTTCATGCTAGAATCATCATCCGGATGCCAAAATAAACTAAATACAGCAAAAGATTTGAGTGCACAACGTTTGGTTTAGATTTGACAGCCATAATCAGCAATTGTGTACATTTGAGCTGAATGTGTCAAAATCTTAAAAATTAACAGGTGCCCAAGCAATTTCATGCTAGAATCATCATCCGGATGCCAAAATAAACTAAATACAGCAAAAGATTTGAGTGCACAACGTTTGGTTTAGGTTTGACAGCCATAATCACCTTTTTATTGCTTTAAATGCGTTTTTAGCGCATGATTGTACATTTGAGCTGAATGTGTCAAAATCTTAAAAATTAACAGGTGCCCAAGCAATTTCATGCTAGAATCATCATCCGGATGCCAAAATAAACTAAATACAGCAAAAGATTTGAGTGCACAACGTTTGGTTTAGATTTGACAGCCATAATCAGCAATTGTGTACATTTGAGCTGAATGTGTCAAAATCTTAAAAATTAACAGGTGCCCAAGCAATTTCATGCTAGAATCATCATCCGGATGCCAAAATAAACTAAATACAGCAAAAGATTTGAGTGCACAACGTTTGGTTTAGGTTTGACAGCCATAATCACCTTTTTATTGCTTTAAATGCGTTTTTAGCGCATGATTGTACATTTGAGCTGAATGTGTCAAAATCTTAAAAATTAACAGGTGCCCAAGCAATTTCATGCTAGAATCATCATCCGGATGCCAAAATAAACTAAATACAGCAAAAGATTTGAGTGCACAACGTTTGGTTTAGATTTGACAGCCATAATCAGCAATTGTGTACATTTGAGCTGAATGTGTCAAAATCTTAAAAATTAACAGGTGCCCAAGCAATTTCATGCTAGAATCATCATCCGGATGCCAAAATAAACTAAATACAGCAAAAGATTTGAGTGCACAACGTTTGGTTTAGGTTTGACAGCCATAATCACCTTTTTATTGCTTTAAATGCGTTTTTAGCGCATGATTGTACATTTGAGCTGAATGTGTCAAAATCTTAAAAATTAACAGGTGCCCAAGCAATTTCATGCTAGAATCATCATCCGGATGCCAAAATAAACTAAATACAGCAAAAGATTTGAGTGCACAACGTTTGGTTTAGATTTGACAGCCATAATCAGCAATTGTGTACATTTGAGCTGAATGTGTCAAAATCTTAAAAATTAACAGGTGCCCAAGCAATTTCATGCTAGAATCATCATCCGGATGCCAAAATAAACTAAATACAGCAAAAGATTTGAGTGCACAACGTTTGGTTTAGGTTTGACAGCCATAATCACCTTTTTATTGCTTTAAATGCGTTTTTAGCGCATGATTGTACATTTGAGCTGAATGTGTCAAAATCTTAAAAATTAACAGGTGCCCAAGCAATTTCATGCTAGAATCATCATCCGGATGCCAAAATAAACTAAATACAGCAAAAGATTTGAGTGCACAACGTTTGGTTTAGATTTGACAGCCATAATCAGCAATTGTGTACATTTGAGCTGAATGTGTCAAAATCTTAAAAATTAACAGGTGCCCAAGCAATTTCATGCTAGAATCATCATCCGGATGCCAAAATAAACTAAATACAGCAAAAGATTTGAGTGCACAACGTTTGGTTTAGGTTTGACAGCCATAATCACCTTTTATTGCTTTAAATGCGTTTTTAGCGCATGATTGTACATTTGAGCTGAATGTGTCAAAATCTTAAAAATTAACAGGTGCCCAAGCAATTTCATGCTAGAATCATCATCCGGATGCCAAAATAAACTAAATACAGCAAAAGATTTGAGTGCACAACGTTTGGTTTAGATTTGACAGCCATAATCAGCAATTGTGTACATTTGAGCTGAATGTGTCAAAATCTTAAAAATTAACAGGTGCCCAAGCAATTTCATGCTAGAATCATCATCCGGATGCCAAAATAAACTAAATACAGCAAAAGATTGAGTGCACAACGTTTGGTTTAGGTTTGACAGCCATAATCACCTTTTTATTGCTTTAAATGCGTTTTTAGCGCATGATTGTACATTTGAGCTGAATGTGTCAAAATCTTAAAAATTAACAGGTGCCCAAGCAATTTCATGCTAGAATCATCATCCGGATGCCAAAATAAACTAAATACAGCAAAAGATTTGAGTGCACAACGTTTGGTTTAGATTTGACAGCCATAATCAGCAATTGTGTACATTTGAGCTGAATGTGTCAAAATCTTAAAAATTAACAGGTGCCCAAGCAATTTCATGCTAGAATCATCATCCGGATGCCAAAATAAACTAAATACAGCAAAAGATTTGAGTGCACAACGTTTGGTTTAGGTTTGACAGCCATAATCATCCTTTTTATTGCTTTAAATGCGTTTTTAGCGCATGATTGTACATTTGAGCTGAATGTGTCAAAATCTTAAAAATTAACAGGTGCCCAAGCAATTTCATGCTAGAATCATCATCCGGATGCCAAAATAAACTAAATACAGCAAAAGATTTGAGTGCACAACGTTTGGTTTAGATTTGACAGCCATAATCAGCAATTGTGTACATTTGAGCTGAATGTGTCAAAATCTTAAAAATTAACAGGTGCCCAAGCAATTTCATGCTAGAATCATCATCCGGATGCCAAAATAAACTAAATACAGCAAAAGATTTGAGTGCACAACGTTTGGTTTAGGTTTGACAGCCATAATCACCTTTTTATTGCTTTAAATGCGTTTTTAGCGCATGATTGTACATTTGAGCTGAATGTGTCAAAATCTTAAAAATTAACAGGTGCCCAAGCAATTTCATGCTAGAATCATCATCCGGATGCCAAATAAACTAAATACAGCAAAAGATTTGAGTGCACAACGTTTGGTTTAGATTTGACAGCCATAATCAGCAATTGTGTACATTTGAGCTGAATGTGTCAAAATCTTAAAAATTAACAGGTGCCCAAGCAATTTCATGCTAGAATCATCATCCGGATGCCAAAATAAACTAAATACAGCAAAAGATTTGAGTGCACAACGTTTGGTTTTGGTTTGACAGCCATAATCACCTTTTTATTGCTTTAAATGCGTTTGTAGCGCATGATTGTACATTTGAGCTGAATGTGTCAAAATCTTAAAAATTAACAGGTGCCCAAGCAATTTCATGCTAGAATCATCATCCGGATGCCAAAATAAACTAAATACAGCAAAAGATTTGAGTGCACAACGTTTGGTTTAGATTTGACAGCCATAATCAGCAATTGTGTACATTTGAGCTGAATGTGTCAAAATCTTAAAAATTAACAGGTGCCCAAGCAATTTCATGCTAGAATCATCATCCGGATGCCAAAATAAACTAAATACAGCAAAAGATTTGAGTGCACAACGTTTGGTTTAGGTTTGACAGCCATAATCACCTTTTTATTGCTTTAAATGCGTTTTTAGCGCATGATTGTACATTTGAGCTGAATGTGTCAAAATCTTAAAAATTAACAGGTGCCCAAGCAATTTCATGCTAGAATCATCATCCGGATGCCAAAATAAACTAAATACAGCAAAAGATTTGAGTGCACAACGTTTGGTTTAGATTTGACAGCCATAATCAGCAATTGTGTACATTTGAGCTGAATGTGTCAAAATCTTAAAAATTAACAGGTGCCCAAGCAATTTCATGCTAGAATCATCATCCGGATGCCAAAATAAACTAAATACAGCAAAAGATTTGAGTGCACAACGTTTGGTTTAGGTTTGACAGCCATAATCACCTTTTTATTGCTTTAAATGCGTTTTTAGCGCATGATTGTACATTTGAGCTGAATGTGTCAAAATCTTAAAAATTAACAGGTGCCCAAGCAATTTCATGCTAGAATCATCATCCGGATGCCAAAATAAACTAAATACAGCAAAAGATTTGAGTGCACAACGTTTGGTTTAGATTTGACAGCCATAATCAGCAATTGTGTACATTTGAGCTGAATGTGTCAAAATCTTAAAAATTAACAGGTGCCCAAGCAATTTCATGCTAGAATCATCATCCGGATGCCAAAATAAACTAAATACAGCAAAAGATTTGAGTGCACAACGTTTGGTTTAGGTTTGACAGCCATAATCATCTTTTTATTGCTTTAAATGCGTTTTTAGCGCATGATTGTACATTTGAGCTGAATGTGTCAAAATCTTAAAAATTAACAGGTGCCCAAGCAATTCATGCTAGAATCATCATCCGGATGCCAAAATAAACTAAATACAGCAAAAGATTTGAGTGCACAACGTTTGGTTTAGATTTGACAGCCATAATCAGCAATTGTGTACATTTGAGCTGAATGTGTCAAAATCTTAAAAATTAACAGGTGCCCAAGCAATTTCATGCTAGAATCATCATCCGGATGCCAAAATAAACTAAATACAGCAAAAGATTTGAGTGCACAACGTTTGGTTTAGGTTTGACAGCCATAATCACCTTTTTATTGCTTTAAATGCGTTTTTAGCGCATGATTGTACATTTGAGCTGAATGTGTCAAAATCTTAAAAATTAACAGGTGCCCAAGCAATTTCATGCTAGAATCATCATCCGGATGCCAAAATAAACTAAATACAGCAAAAGATTTGAGTGCACAACGTTTGGTTTAGATTTGACAGCCATAATCAGCAATTGTGTACATTTGAGCTGAATGTGTCAAAATCTTAAAAATTAACAGGTGCCCAAGCAATTTCATGCTAGAATCATCATCCGGATGCCAAAATAAACTAAATACAGCAAAAGATTTGAGTGCACAACGTTTGGTTTAGGTTTGACACAGCCATAATCATCTTTTTATTGCTTTAAATGCGTTTTTAGCGCATGATTGTACATTTGAGCTGAATGTGTCAAAATCTTAAAAATTAACAGGTGCCCAAGCAATTTCATGCTAGAATCATCATCCGGATGCCAAAATAAACTAAATACAGCAAAAGATTTGAGTGCACAACGTTTGGTTTAGATTTGACAGCCATAATCAGCAATTGTGTACATTTGAGCTGAATGTGTCAAAATCTTAAAAATTAACAGGTGCCCAAGCAATTTCATGCTAGAATCATCATCCGGATGCCAAAATAAACTAAATACAGCAAAAGATTTGAGTGCACAACGTTTGGTTTAGGTTTGACAGCCATAATCACCTTTATTGCTTTAAATGCGTTTTTAGCGCATGATTGTACATTTGAGCTGAATGTGTCAAAATCTTAAAAATTAACAGGTGCCCAAGCAATTTCATGCTAGAATCATCATCCGGATGCCAAAATAAACTAAATACAGCAAAAGATTTGAGTGCACAACGTTTGGTTTAGATTTGACAGCCATAATCAGCAATTGTGTACATTTGAGCTGAATGTGTCAAAATCTTAAAAATTAACAGGTGCCCAAGCAATTTCATGCTAGAATCATCATCCGGATGCCAAAATAAACTAAATACAGCAAAAGATTTGAGTGCACAACGTTTGGTTTAGGTTTGACAGCCATAATCACCTTTTTATTGCTTTAAATGCGTTTTTAGCGCATGATTGTACATTTGAGCTGAATGTGTCAAAATCTTAAAAATTAACAGGTGCCCAAGCAATTTCATGCTAGAATCATCATCCGGATGCCAAAATAAACTAAATACAGCAAAAGATTTGAGTGCACAACGTTTGGTTTAGATTTGACAGCCATAATCAGCAATTGTGTACATTTGAGCTGAATGTGTCAAAATCTTAAAAATTAACAGGTGCCCAAGCAATTTCATGCTAGAATCATCATCCGGATGCCAAAATAAACTAAATACAGCAAAAGATTTGAGTGCACAACGTTTGGTTTAGATTTGACAGCCATAATCAGCAATTGTGTACATTTGAGCTGAATGTGTCAAAATCTTAAAAATTAACAGGTGCCCAAGCAATTTCATGCTAGAATCATCATCCGGATGCCAAAATAAACTAAATACAGCAAAAGATTTGAGTGCACAACGTTTGGTTTAGGTTTGACAGCCATAATCACCTTTTTATTGCTTTAAATGCGTTTTTAGCGCATGATTGTACATTTGAGCTGAATGTGTCAAAATCTTACAAATTAACAGGTGCCCAAGCAATTTCATGCTAGAATCATCATCCGGATGCCAAAATAAACTAAATACAGCAAAAGATTTGAGTGCACAACGTTTGGTTTAGATTTGACAGCCATAATCAGCAATTGTGTACATTTGAGCTGAATGTGTCAAAATCTTAAAAATTAACAGGTGCCCAAGCAATTTCATGCTAGAATCATCATCCGGATGCCAAAATAAACTAAATACAGCAAAAGATTTGAGTGCACAACGTTTGGTTTAGGTTTGACAGCCATAATCACCTTTTTATTGCTTTAAATGCGTTTTTAGCGCATGATTGTACATTTGAGCTGAATGTGTCAAAATCTTAAAAATTAACAGGTGCCCAAGCAATTTCATGCTAGAATCATCATCCGGATGCCAAAATAAACTAAATACAGCAAAAGACTTGAGTGCACAACGTTTGGTTTAGATTTGACAGCCATAATCAGCAATTGTGTACATTTGAGCTGAATGTGTCAAAATCTTAAAAATTAACAGGTGCCCAAGCAATTTCATGCTAGAATCATCATCCGGATGCCAAAATAAACTAAATACAGCAAAAGATTTGAGTGCACAACGTTTGGTTTAGGTTTGACAGCCATAATCAGCAATTGTGTACATTTGAGCTGAATGTGTCAAAATCTTAAAAATTAACAGGTGCCCAAGCAATTTCATGCTAGAATCATCATCCGGATGCCAAAATAAACTAAATACAGAAAAAGATTTGAGTGCACAACGTTTGGTTTAGGTTTGACAGCCATAATCACCTTTTTATTGCTTTAAATGCGTTTTTAGCGCATGATTGTACATTTGAGCTGAATGTGTCAAAATCTTAAAAATTAACAGGTGCCCAAGCAATTTCATGCTAGAATCATCATCCGGATGCCAAAATAAACTAAATACAGCAAAAGATTTGAGTGCACAACGTTTGGTTTAGGTTTGACAGCCATAATCACCTTTTTATTGCTTTAAATGCGTTTTTAGCGCATGATTGTACATTTGAGCTGAATGTGTCAAAATCTTAAAAATTAACAGGTGCCCAAGCAATTTCATGCTAGAATCATCATCCGGATGCCAAAATAAACTAAATACAGCAAAAGATTTGAGTGCACAACGTTTGGTTTAGATTTGACAGCCATAATCAGCAATTGTGTACATTTGAGCTGAATGTGTCAAAATCTTAAAAATTAACAGGTGCCCAAGCAATTTCATGCTAGAATCATCATCCGGATGCCAAAATAAACTAAATACAGCAAAAGATTTGAGTGCACAACGTTTGGTTTAGGTTTGACAGCCATAATCACCTTTTTATTGCTTTAAATGCGTTTTTAGCGCATGATTGTACATTTGAGCTGAATGTGTCAAAATCTTAAAAATTAACAGGTGCCCAAGCAATTTCATGCTAGAATCATCATCCGGATGCCAAAATAAACTAAATACAGCAAAAGATTTGAGTGCACAACGTTTGGTTTAGATTTGACAGCCATAATCAGCAATTGTGTACATTTGAGCTGAATGTGTCAAAATCTTAAAAATTAACAGGTGCCCAAGCAATTTCATGCTAGAATCATCATCCGGATGCCAAAATAAACTAAATACAGCAAAAGATTTGAGTGCACAACGTTTGGTTTAGATTTGACAGCCATAATCAGCAATTGTGTACATTTGAGCTGAATGTGTCAAAATCTTAAAAATTAACAGGTGCCCAAGCAATTTCATGCTAGAATCATCATCCGGATGCCAAAATAAACTAAATACAGCAAAAGATTTGAGTGCACAACGTTTGGTTTAGGTTTGACAGCCATAATCACCTTTTTATTGCTTTAAATGCGTTTTTAGCGCATGATTGTACATTTGAGCTGAATGTGTCAAAATCTTAAAAATTAACAGGTGCCCAAGCAATTTCATGCTAGAATCATCATCCGGATGCCAAAATAAACTAAATACAGCAAAAGATTTGAGTGCACAACGTTTGGTTTAGATTTGACAGCCATAATCAGCAATTGTGTACATTTGAGCTGAATGTGTCAAAATCTTAAAAATTAACAGGTGCCCAAGCAATTTCATGCTAGAATCATCATCCGGATGCCAAAATAAACTAAATACAGCAAAAGATTTGAGTGCACAACGTTTGGTTTAGGTTTGACAGCCATAATCATCTTTTTATTGCTTTAAATGCGTTTTTAGCGCATGATTGTACATTTGAGCTGAATGTGTCAAAATCTTAAAAATTAACAGGTGCCCAAGCAATTTCATGCTAGAATCATCATCCGGATGCCAAAATAAACTAAATACAGCAAAAGATTTGAGTGCACAACGTTTGGTTTAGATTTGACAGCCATAATCAGCAATTGTGTACATTTGAGCTGAATGTGTCAAAATCTTAAAAATTAACAGGTGCCCAAGCAATTTCATGCTAGAATCATCATCCGGATGCCAAAATAAACTAAATACAGCAAAAGATTTGAGTGCACAACGTTTGGTTTAGGTTTGACAGCCATAATCACCTTTTTATTGCTTTAAATGCGTTTTTAGCGCATGATTGTACATTTGAGCTGAATGTGTCAAAATCTTAAAAATTAACAGGTGCCCAAGCAATTTCATGCTAGAATCATCATCCGGATGCCAAAATAAACTAAATACAGCAAAAGATTTGAGTGCACAACGTTTGGTTTAGATTTGACAGCCATAATCAGCAATTGTGTACATTTGAGCTGAATGTGTCAAAATCTTAAAAATTAACAGGTGCCCAAGCAATTTCATGCTAGAATCATCATCCGGATGCCAAAATAAACTAAATACAGCAAAAGATTTGAGTGCACAACGTTTGGTTTAGATTTGACAGCCATAATCAGCAATTGTGTACATTTGAGCTGAATGTGTCAAAATCTTAAAAATTAACAGGTGCCCAAGCAATTTCATGCTAGAATCATCATCCGGATGCCAAAATAAACTAAATACAGCAAAAGATTTGAGTGCACAACGTTTGGTTTAGGTTTGACAGCCATAATCACCTTTTTATTGCTTTAAATGCGTTTTTAGCGCATGATTGTACATTTGAGCTGAATGTGTCAAAATCTTAAAAATTAACAGGTGCCCAAGCAATTTCATGCTAGAATCATCATCCGGATGCCAAAATAAACTAAATACAGCAAAAGATTTGAGTGCACAACGTTTGGTTTAGATTTGTCAGCCATAATCAGCAATTGTGTACATTTGAGCTGAATGTGTCAAAATCTTAAAAATTAACAGGTGCCCAAGCAATTTCATGCTAGAATCATCATCCGGATGCCAAAATAAACTAAATACAGCAAAAGATTTGAGTGCACAACGTTTGGTTTAGGTTTGACAGCCATAATCACCTTTTTATTGCTTTAAATGCGTTTTTAGCGCATGATTGTACATTTGAGCTGAATGTGTCAAAATCTTAAAAATTAACAGGTGCCCAAGCAATTTCATGCTAGAATCATCATCCGGATGCCAAAATAAACTAAATACAGCAAAAGATTTGAGTGCACAACGTTTGGTTTAGGTTTGACAGCCATAATCACCTTTTTATTGCTTTAAATGCGTTTTTAGCGCATGATTGTACATTTGAGCTGAATGTGTCAAAATCTTAAAAATTAACAGGTGCCCAAGCAATTTCATGCTAGAATCATCATCCGGATGCCAAAATAAACTAAATACAGCAAAAGATTTGAGTGCACAACGTTTGGTTTAGATTTGACAGCCATAATCAGCAATTGTGTACATTTGAGCTGAATGTGTCAAAATCTTAAAAATTAACAGGTGCCCAAGCAATTTCATGCTAGAATCATCATCCGGATGCCAAAATAAACTAAATACAGCAAAAGATTTGAGTGCACAACGTTTGGTTTAGGTTTGACAGCCATAATCATCTTTTTATTGCTTTAAATGCGTTTTTAGCGCATGATTGTACATTTGAGCTGAATGTGTCAAAATCTTAAAAATTAACAGGTGCCCAAGCAATTTCATGCTAGAATCATCATCCGGATGCCAAAATAAACTAAATACAGCAAAAGATTTGAGTGCACAACGTTTGGTTTAGATTTGACAGCCATAATCAGCAATTGTGTACATTTGAGCTGAATGTGTCAAAATCTTAAAAATTAACAGGTGCCCAAGCAATTTCATGCTAGAATCATCATCCGGATGCCAAAATAAACTAAATACAGCAAAAGATTTGAGTGCACAACGTTTGGTTTAGATTTGACAGCCATAATCAGCAATTGTGTACATTTGAGCTGAATGTGTCAAAATCTTAAAAATTAACAGGTGCCCAAGCAATTTCATGCTAGAATCATCATCCGGATGCCAAAATAAACTAAATACAGCAAAAGATTTGAGTGCACAACGTTTGGTTTAGGTTTGACAGCCATAATCACCTTTTTATTGCTTTAAATGCGTTTTTAGCGCATGATTGTACATTTGAGCTGAATGTGTCAAAATCTTAAAAATTAACAGGTGCCCAAGCAATTTCATGCTAGAATCATCATCCGGATGCCAAAATAAACTAAATACAGCAAAAGATTTGAGTGCACAACGTTTGGTTTAGATTTGACAGCCATAATCAGCAATTGTGTACATTTGAGCTGAATGTGTCAAAATCTTAAAAATTAACAGGTGCCCAAGCAATTTCATGCTAGAATCATCATCCGGATGCCAAAATAAACTAAATACAGCAAAAGATTTGAGTGCACAACGTTTGGTTTAGGTTTGACAGCCATCACCTTTTTATTGCTTTAAATGCGTTTTTAGCGCATGATTGTACATTTGAGCTGAATGTGTCAAAATCTTAAAAATTAACAGGTGCCCAAGCAATTTCATGCTAGAATCATCATCCGGATGCCAAAATAAACTAAATACAGCAAAAGATTTGAGTGCACAACGTTTGGTTTAGATTTGACAGCCATAATCAGCAATTGTAGGTACATTTGAGCTGAATGTGTCAAAATCTTAAAAATTAACAGGTGCCCAAGCAATTTCATGCTAGAATCATCATCCGGATGCCAAAATAAACTAAATACAGCAAAAGATTTGAAGTGCACAACGTTTTGGTTTAGGTTTGACAGCCATAATCAGCAATTGTGTACATTTGAGCTGAATGTGTCAAAATCTTAAAAATTAACAGGTGCCCAAGCAATTTCATGCTAGAATCATCATCCGGATGCCAAAATAAACTAAATACAGCAAAAGATTTGAGTGCACAACGTTTGGTTTAGGTTTGACAGCCATAATCACCTTTTTATTGCTTTAAATGCGTTTTTAGCGCATGATTGTACATTTGAGCTGAATGTGTCAAAATCTTAAAAATTAACAGGTGCCCAAGCAATTTCATGCTAGAATCATCATCCGGATGCCAAAATAAACTAAATACAGCAAAAGATTTGAGTGCACAACGTTTGGTTTAGATTTGACAGCCATAATCAGCAATTGTGTACATTTGAGCTGAATGTGTCAAAATCTTAAAAATTAACAGGTGCCCAAGCAATTTCATGCTAGAATCATCATCCGGATGCCAAAATAAACTAAATACAGCAAAAGATTTGAGTGCACAACGTTTGGTTTAGGTTTGACAGCCATAATCACCTTTTTATTGCTTTAAATGCGTTTTTAGCGCATGATTGTACATTTGAGCTGAATGTGTCAAAATCTTAAAAATTAACAGGTGCCCAAGCAATTTCATGCTAGAATCATCATCCGGATGCCAAAATAAACTAAATACAGCAAAAGATTTGAGTGCACAACGTTTGGTTTAGATTTGACAGCCATAATCAGCAATTGTGTACATTTGAGCTGAATGTGTCAAAATCTTAAAAATTAACAGGTGCCCAAGCAATTTCATGCTAGAATCATCATCCGGATGCCAAAATAAACTAAATACAGCAAAAGATTTGAGTGCACAACGTTTGGTTTAGGTTTGACAGCCATAATCACCTTTTTATTGCTTTAAATGCGTTTTTAGCGCATGATTGTACATTTGAGCTGAATGTGTCAAAATCTTAAAAATTAACAGGTGCCCAAGCAATTTCATGCTAGAATCATCATCCGGATGCCAAAATAAACTAAATACAGCAAAAGATTTGAGTGCACAACGTTTGGTTTAGATTTGACAGCCATAATCAGCAATTGTGTACATTTGAGCTGAATGTGTCAAAATCTTAAAAATTAACAGGTGC
Source organism: Festucalex cinctus (assembly GCF_051991245.1). NCBI lineage: Eukaryota > Metazoa > Chordata > Actinopteri > Syngnathiformes > Syngnathidae > Festucalex > Festucalex cinctus. Next base: position 19,013 of record NW_027520452.1, read on the forward strand.
CCAAGCAATTTCATGCTAGAATCATCATCCGGATGCCAAAATAAACTAAATACAGCAAAAGATTTGAGTGCACAACGTTTGGTTTAGGTTTGACAGCCATAATCAGCAATTGTGTACATTTGAGCTGAATGTGTCAAAATCTTAAAAATTAACAGGTGCCCAAGCAATTTCATGCTAGAATCATCATCCGGATGCCAAAATAAACTAAATACAGCAAAAGATTTGAGTGCACAACGTTTGGTTTAGGTTTGACAGCCATAATCACCTTTTTATTGCTTTAAATGCGTTTTTAGCGCATGATTGTACATTTGAGCTGAATGTGTCAAAATCTTAAAATTAACAGGTGCCCAAGCAATTTCATGCTAGAATCATCATCCGGATGCCAAAATAAACTAAATACAGCAAAAGATTTGAGTGCACAACGTTTGGTTTAGATTTGACAGCCATAATCAGCAATTGTGTACATTTGAGCTGAATGTGTCAAAATCTTAAAAATTAACAGGTGCCCAAGCAATTTCATGCTAGAATCATCATCCGGATGCCAAAATAAACTAAATACAGCAAAAGATTTGAGTGCACAACGTTTGGTTTTGGTTTGACAGCCATAATCACCTTTTTATTGCTTTAAATGCGTTTTTAGCGCATGATTGTACATTTGAGCTGAATGTGTCAAAATCTTAAAAATTAACAGGTGCCCAAGCAATTTCATGCTAGAATCATCATCCGGATGCCAAAATAAACTAAATACAGCAAAAGATTTGAGTGCACAACGTTTGGTTTAGATTTGACAGCCATAATCAGCAATTGTGTACATTTGAGCTGAATGTGTCAAAATCTTAAAAATTAACAGGTGCCCAAGCAATTTCATGCTAGAATCATCATCCGGATGCCAAAATAAACTAAATACAGCAAAAGATTTGAGTGCACAACGTTTGGTTTTGGTTTGACAGCCATAATCACCTTTTTATTGCTTTAAATGCGTTTGTAGCGCATGATTGTACATTTGAGCTGAATGTGTCAAAATCTTAAAAATTAACAGGTGCCCAAGCAATTTCATGCTAGAATCATCATCCGGATGCCAAAATAAACTAAATACAGCAAAAGATTTGAGTGCACAACGTTTGGTTTAGATTTGACAGCCATAATCAGCAATTGTGTACATTTGAGCTGAATGTGTCAAAATCTTAAAAATTAACAGGTGCCCAAGCAATTTCATGCTAGAATCATCATCCGGATGCCAAAATAAACTAAATACAGCAAAAGATTTGAGTGCACAACGTTTGGTTTAGGTTTGACAGCCATAATCACCTTTTTATTGCTTTAAATGCGTTTTTAGCGCATGATTGTACATTTGAGCTGAATGTGTCAAAATCTTAAAAATTAACAGGTGCCCAAGCAATTTCATGCTAGAATCATCATCCGGATGCCAAAATAAACTAAATACAGCAAAAGATTTGAGTGCACAACGTTTGGTTTAGATTTGACAGCCATAATCAGCAATTGTGTACATTTGAGCTGAATGTGTCAAAATCTTAAAAATTAACAGGTGCCCAAGCAATTTCATGCTAGAATCATCATCCGGATGCCAAAATAAACTAAATACAGCAAAAGATTTGAGTGCACAACGTTTGGTTTAGGTTTGACAGCCATAATCACCTTTTTATTGCTTTAAATGCGTTTTTAGCGCATGATTGTACATTTGAGCTGAATGTGTCAAAATCTTAAAAATTAACAGGTGCCCAAGCAATTTCATGCTAGAATCATCATCCGGATGCCAAAATAAACTAAATACAGCAAAAGATTTGAGTGCACAACGTTTGGTTTAGGTTTGACAGCCATAATCACCTTTTTATTGCTTTAAATGCGTTTTTAGCGCATGATTGTACATTTGAGCTGAATGTGTCAAAATCTTAAAAATTAACAGGTGCCCAAGCAATTTCATGCTAGAATCATCATCCGGATGCCAAAATAAACTAAATACAGCAAAAGATTTGAGTGCACAACGTTTGGTTTAGATTTGACAGCCATAATCAGCAATTGTGTACATTTGAGCTGAATGTGTCAAAATCTTAAAAATTAACAGGTGCCCAAGCAATTTCATGCTAGAATCATCATCCGGATGCCAAAATAAACTAAATACAGCAAAAGATTTGAGTGCACAACGTTTGGTTTAGGTTTGACAGCCATAATCACCTTTTTATTGCTTTAAATGCGTTTTTAGCGCATGATTGTACATTTGAGCTGAATGTGTCAAAATCTTAAAAATTAACAGGTGCCCAAGCAATTTCATGCTAGAATCATCATCCGGATGCCAAAATAAACTAAATACAGCAAAAGATTTGAGTGCACAACGTTTGGTTTAGATTTGACAGCCATAATCAGCAATTGTGTACATTTGAGCTGAATGTGTCAAAATCTTAAAAATTAACAGGTGCCCAAGCAATTTCATGCTAGAATCATCATCCGGATGCCAAAATAAACTAAATACAGCAAAAGATTTGAGTGCACAACGTTTGGTTTAGGTTTGACAGCCATAATCAGCAATTGTGTACATTTGAGCTGAATGTGTCAAAATCTTAAAAATTAACAGGTGCCCAAGCAATTTCATGCTAGAATCATCATCCGGATGCCAAAATAAACTAAATACAGCAAAAGATTTGAGTGCACAACGTTTGGTTTAGGTTTGACAGCCATAATCACCTTTTTATTGCTTTAAATGCGTTTTTAGCGCATGATTGTACATTTGAGCTGAATGTGTCAAAATCTTAAAAATTAACAGGTGCCCAAGCAATTTCATGCTAGAATCATCATCCGGATGCCAAAATAAACTAAATACAGCAAAAGATTTGAGTGCACAACGTTTGGTTTAGATTTGACAGCCATAATCAGCAATTGTGTACATTTGAGCTGAATGTGTCAAAATCTTAAAAATTAACAGGTGCCCAAGCAATTTCATGCTAGAATCATCATCCGGATGCCAAAATAAACTAAATACAGCAAAAGATTTGAGTGCACAACGTTTGGTTTTGGTTTGACAGCCATAATCACCTTTTTATTGCTTTAAATGCGTTTGTAGCGCATGATTGTACATTTGAGCTGAATGTGTCAAAATCTTAAAAATTAACAGGTGCCCAAGCAATTTCATGCTAGAATCATCATCCGGATGCCAAAATAAACTAAATACAGCAAAAGATTTGAGTGCACAACGTTTGGTTTAGATTTGACAGCCATAATCAGCAATTGTGTACATTTGAGCTGAATGTGTCAAAATCTTAAAAATTAACAGGTGCCCAAGCAATTTCATGCTAGAATCATCATCCGGATGCCAAAATAAACTAAATACAGCAAAAGATTTGAGTGCACAACGTTTGGTTTAGGTTTGACAGCCATAATCACCTTTTTATTGCTTTAAATGCGTTTTTAGCGCATGATTGTACATTTGAGCTGAATGTGTCAAAATCTTAAAAATTAACAGGTGCCCAAGCAATTTCATGCTAGAATCATCATCCGGATGCCAAAATAAACTAAATACAGCAAAAGATTTGAGTGCACAACGTTTGGTTTAGATTTGACAGCCATAATCAGCAATTGTGTACATTTGAGCTGAATGTGTCAAAATCTTAAAAATTAACAGGTGCCCAAGCAATTTCATGCTAGAATCATCATCCGGATGCCAAAATAAACTAAATACAGCAAAAGATTTGAGTGCACAACGTTTGGTTTAGGTTTGACAGCCATAATCACCTTTTTATTGCTTTAAATGCGTTTTTAGCGCATGATTGTACATTTGAGCTGAATGTGTCAAAATCTTAAAAATTAACAGGTGCCCAAGCAATTTCATGCTAGAATCATCATCCGGATGCCAAAATAAACTAAATACAGCAAAAGATTTGAGTGCACAACGTTTGGTTTAGATTTGACAGCCATAATCAGCAATTGTGTACATTTGAGCTGAATGTGTCAAAATCTTAAAAATTAACAGGTGCCCAAGCAATTTCATGCTAGAATCATCATCCGGATGCCAAAATAAACTAAATACAGCAAAAGATTTGAGTGCACAACGTTTGGTTTAGGTTTGACAGCCATAATCATCTTTTTATTGCTTTAAATGCGTTTTTAGCGCATGATTGTACATTTGAGCTGAATGTGTCAAAATCTTAAAAATTAACAGGTGCCCAAGCAATTTCATGCTAGAATCATCATCCGGATGCCAAAATAAACTAAATACAGCAAAAGATTTGAGTGCACAACGTTTGGTTTAGATTTGACAGCCATAATCAGCAATTGTGTACATTTGAGCTGAATGTGTCAAAATCTTAAAAATTAACAGGTGCCCAAGCAATTTCATGCTAGAATCATCATCCGGATGCCAAAATAAACTAAATACAGCAAAAGATTTGAGTGCACAACGTTTGGTTTAGGTTTGACAGCCATAATCACCTTTTTATTGCTTTAAATGCGTTTTTAGCGCATGATTGTACATTTGAGCTGAATGTGTCAAAATCTTAAAAATTAACAGGTGCCCAAGCAATTTCATGCTAGAATCATCATCCGGATGCCAAAATAAACTAAATACAGCAAAAGATTTGAGTGCACAACGTTTGGTTTAGATTTGACAGCCATAATCAGCAATTGTGTACATTTGAGCTGAATGTGTCAAAATCTTAAAAATTAACAGGTGCCCAAGCAATTTCATGCTAGAATCATCATCCGGATGCCAAAATAAACTAAATACAGCAAAAGATTTGAGTGCACAACGTTTGGTTTAGGTTTGACAGCCATAATCACCTTTTTATTGCTTTAAATGCGTTTTTAGCGCATGATTGTACATTTGAGCTGAATGTGTCAAAATCTTAAAAATTAACAGGTGCCCAAGCAATTTCATGCTAGAATCATCATCCGGATGCCAAAATAAACTAAATACAGCAAAAGATTTGAGTGCACAACGTTTGGTTTAGATTTGACAGCCATAATCAGCAATTGTGTACATTTGAGCTGAATGTGTCAAAATCTTAAAAATTAACAGGTGCCCAAGCAATTTCATGCTAGAATCATCATCCGGATGCCAAAATAAACTAAATACAGCAAAAGATTTGAGTGCACAACGTTTGGTTTAGGTTTGACAGCCATAATCAGCAATTGTGTACATTTGAGCTGAATGTGTCAAAATCTTAAAAATTAACAGGTGCCCAAGCAATTTCATGCTAGAATCATCATCCGGATGCCAAAATAAACTAAATACAGCAAAAGATTTGAGTGCACAACGTTTGGTTTAGGTTTGACAGCCATAATCACCTTTTTATTGCTTTAAATGCGTTTTTAGCGCATGATTGTACATTTGAGCTGAATGTGTCAAAATCTTAAAAATTAACAGGTGCCCAAGCAATTTCATGCTAGAATCATCATCCGGATGCCAAAATAAACTAAATACAGCAAAAGATTTGAGTGCACAACGTTTGGTTTAGATTTGACAGCCATAATCAGCAATTGTGTACATTTGAGCTGAATGTGTCAAAATCTTAAAAATTAACAGGTGCCCAAGCAATTTCATGCTAGAATCATCATCCGGATGCCAAAATAAACTAAATACAGCAAAAGATTTGAGTGCACAACGTTTGGTTTAGGTTTGACAGCCATAATCAGCAATTGTGTACATTTGAGCTGAATGTGTCAAAATCTTAAAAATTAACAGGTGCCCAAGCAATTTCATGCTAGAATCATCATCCGGATGCCAAAATAAACTAAATACAGCAAAAGATTTGAGTGCACAACGTTTGGTTTTGGTTTGACAGCCATAATCACCTTTTTATTGCTTTAAATGCGTTTGTAGCGCATGATTGTACATTTGAGCTGAATGTGTCAAAATCTTAAAAATTAACAGGTGCCCAAGCAATTTCATGCTAGAATCATCATCCGGATGCCAAAATAAACTAAATACAGCAAAAGATTTGAGTGCACAACGTTTGGTTTAGATTTGACAGCCATAATCAGCAATTGTGTACATTTGAGCTGAATGTGTCAAAATCTTAAAAATTAACAGGTGCCCAAGCAATTTCATGCTAGAATCATCATCCGGATGCCAAAATAAACTAAATACAGCAAAAGATTTGAGTGCACAACGTTTGGTTTAGGTTTGACAGCCATAATCACCTTTTTATTGCTTTAAATGCGTTTTTAGCGCATGATTGTACATTTGAGCTGAATGTGTCAAAATCTTAAAAATTAACAGGTGCCCAAGCAATTTCATGCTAGAATCATCATCCGGATGCCAAAATAAACTAAATACAGCAAAAGATTTGAGTGCACAACGTTTGGTTTAGATTTGACAGCCATAATCAGCAATTGTGTACATTTGAGCTGAATGTGTCAAAATCTTAAAAATTAACAGGTGCCCAAGCAATTTCATGCTAGAATCATCATCCGGATGCCAAAATAAACTAAATACAGCAAAAGATTTGAGTGCACAACGTTTGGTTTAGGTTTGACAGCCATAATCACCTTTTTATTGCTTTAAATGCGTTTTTAGCGCATGATTGTACATTTGAGCTGAATGTGTCAAAATCTTAAAAATTAACAGGTGCCCAAGCAATTTCATGCTAGAATCATCATCCGGATGCCAAAATAAACTAAATACAGCAAAAGATTTGAGTGCACAACGTTTGGTTTAGATTTGACAGCCATAATCAGCAATTGTGTACATTTGAGCTGAATGTGTCAAAATCTTAAAAATTAACAGGTGCCCAAGCAATTTCATGCTAGAATCATCATCCGGATGCCAAAATAAACTAAATACAGCAAAAGATTTGAGTGCACAACGTTTGGTTTAGGTTTGACAGCCATAATCATCTTTTTATTGCTTTAAATGCGTTTTTAGCGCATGATTGTACATTTGAGCTGAATGTGTCAAAATCTTAAAAATTAACAGGTGCCCAAGCAATTTCATGCTAGAATCATCATCCGGATGCCAAAATAAACTAAATACAGCAAAAGATTTGAGTGCACAACGTTTGGTTTAGATTTGACAGCCATAATCAGCAATTGTGTACATTTGAGCTGAATGTGTCAAAATCTTAAAAATTAACAGGTGCCCAAGCAATTTCATGCTAGAATCATCATCCGGATGCCAAAATAAACTAAATACAGCAAAAGATTTGAGTGCACAACGTTTGGTTTAGATTTGACAGCCATAATCAGCAATTGTGTACATTTGAGCTGAATGTGTCAAAATCTTAAAAATTAACAGGTGCCCAAGCAATTTCATGCTAGAATCATCATCCGGATGCCAAAATAAACTAAATACAGCAAAAGATTTGAGTGCACAACGTTTGGTTTAGGTTTGACAGCCATAATCACCTTTTTATTGCTTTAAATGCGTTTTTAGCGCATGATTGTACATTTGAGCTGAATGTGTCAAAATCTTACAAATTAACAGGTGCCCAAGCAATTTCATGCTAGAATCATCATCCGGATGCCAAAATAAACTAAATACAGCAAAAGATTTGAGTGCACAACGTTTGGTTTAGATTTGACAGCCATAATCAGCAATTGTGTACATTTGAGCTGAATGTGTCAAAATCTTAAAAATTAACAGGTGCCCAAGCAATTTCATGCTAGAATCATCATCCGGATGCCAAAATAAACTAAATACAGCAAAAGATTTGAGTGCACAACGTTTGGTTTAGGTTTGACAGCCATAATCACCTTTTTATTGCTTTAAATGCGTTTTTAGCGCATGATTGTACATTTGAGCTGAATGTGTCAAAATCTTAAAAATTAACAGGTGCCCAAGCAATTTCATGCTAGAATCATCATCCGGATGCCAAAATAAACTAAATACAGCAAAAGACTTGAGTGCACAACGTTTGGTTTAGATTTGACAGCCATAATCAGCAATTGTGTACATTTGAGCTGAATGTGTCAAAATCTTAAAAATTAACAGGTGCCCAAGCAATTTCATGCTAGAATCATCATCCGGATGCCAAAATAAACTAAATACAGCAAAAGATTTGAGTGCACAACGTTTGGTTTAGGTTTGACAGCCATAATCAGCAATTGTGTACATTTGAGCTGAATGTGTCAAAATCTTAAAAATTAACAGGTGCCCAAGCAATTTCATGCTAGAATCATCATCCGGATGCCAAAATAAACTAAATACAGAAAAAGATTTGAGTGCACAACGTTTGGTTTAGGTTTGACAGCCATAATCACCTTTTTATTGCTTTAAATGCGTTTTTAGCGCATGATTGTACATTTGAGCTGAATGTGTCAAAATCTTAAAAATTAACAGGTGCCCAAGCAATTTCATGCTAGAATCATCATCCGGATGCCAAAATAAACTAAATACAGCAAAAGATTTGAGTGCACAACGTTTGGTTTAGGTTTGACAGCCATAATCACCTTTTTATTGCTTTAAATGCGTTTTTAGCGCATGATTGTACATTTGAGCTGAATGTGTCAAAATCTTAAAAATTAACAGGTGCCCAAGCAATTTCATGCTAGAATCATCATCCGGATGCCAAAATAAACTAAATACAGCAAAAGATTTGAGTGCACAACGTTTGGTTTAGATTTGACAGCCATAATCAGCAATTGTGTACATTTGAGCTGAATGTGTCAAAATCTTAAAAATTAACAGGTGCCCAAGCAATTTCATGCTAGAATCATCATCCGGATGCCAAAATAAACTAAATACAGCAAAAGATTTGAGTGCACAACGTTTGGTTTAGGTTTGACAGCCATAATCACCTTTTTATTGCTTTAAATGCGTTTTTAGCGCATGATTGTACATTTGAGCTGAATGTGTCAAAATCTTAAAAATTAACAGGTGCCCAAGCAATTTCATGCTAGAATCATCATCCGGATGCCAAAATAAACTAAATACAGCAAAAGATTTGAGTGCACAACGTTTGGTTTAGATTTGACAGCCATAATCAGCAATTGTGTACATTTGAGCTGAATGTGTCAAAATCTTAAAAATTAACAGGTGCCCAAGCAATTTCATGCTAGAATCATCATCCGGATGCCAAAATAAACTAAATACAGCAAAAGATTTGAGTGCACAACGTTTGGTTTAGATTTGACAGCCATAATCAGCAATTGTGTACATTTGAGCTGAATGTGTCAAAATCTTAAAAATTAACAGGTGCCCAAGCAATTTCATGCTAGAATCATCATCCGGATGCCAAAATAAACTAAATACAGCAAAAGATTTGAGTGCACAACGTTTGGTTTAGGTTTGACAGCCATAATCACCTTTTTATTGCTTTAAATGCGTTTTTAGCGCATGATTGTACATTTGAGCTGAATGTGTCAAAATCTTAAAAATTAACAGGTGCCCAAGCAATTTCATGCTAGAATCATCATCCGGATGCCAAAATAAACTAAATACAGCAAAAGATTTGAGTGCACAACGTTTGGTTTAGGTTTGACAGCCATAATCACCTTTTTATTGCTTTAAATGCGTTTTTAGCGCATGATTGTACATTTGAGCTGAATGTGTCAAAATCTTAAAAATTAACAGGTGCCCAAGCAATTTCATGCTAGAATCATCATCCGGATGCCAAAATAAACTAAATACAGCAAAAGATTTGAGTGCACAACGTTTGGTTTAGATTTGACAGCCATAATCAGCAATTGTGTACATTTGAGCTGAATGTGTCAAAATCTTAAAAATTAACAGGTGCCCAAGCAATTTCATGCTAGAATCATCATCCGGATGCCAAAATAAACTAAATACAGCAAAAGATTTGAGTGCACAACGTTTGGTTTAGGTTTGACAGCCATAATCACCTTTTTATTGCTTTAAATGCGTTTTTAGCGCATGATTGTACATTTGAGCTGAATGTGTCAAAATCTTAAAAATTAACAGGTGCCCAAGCAATTTCATGCTAGAATCATCATCCGGATGCCAAAATAAACTAAATACAGCAAAAAATTTGAGTGCACAACGTTTGGTTTAGATTTGACAGCCATAATCAGCAATTGTGTACATTTGAGCTGAATGTGTCAAAATCTTAAAAATTAACAGGTGCCCAAGCAATTTCATGCTAGAATCATCATCCGGATGCCAAAATAAACTAAATACAGCAAAAGATTTGAGTGCACAACGTTTGGTTTAGGTTTGACAGCCATAATCAGCAATTGTGTACATTTGAGCTGAATGTGTCAAAATCTTAAAAATTAACAGGTGCCCAAGCAATTTCATGCTAGAATCATCATCCGGATGCCAAAATAAACTAAATACAGCAAAAGATTTGAGTGCACAACGTTTGGTTTAGGTTTGACAGCCATAATCACCTTTTTATTGCTTTAAATGCGTTTTTAGCGCATGATTGTACATTTGAGCTGAATGTGTCAAAATCTTAAAAATTAACAGGTGCCCAAGCAATTTCATGCTAGAATCATCATCCGGATGCCAAAATAAACTAAATACAGCAAAAGATTTGAGTGCACAACGTTTGGTTTAGATTTGACAGCCATAATCAGCAATTGTGTACATTTGAGCTGAATGTGTCAAAATCTTAAAAATTAACAGGTGCCCAAGCAATTTCATGCTAGAATCATCATCCGGATGCCAAAATAAACTAAATACAGCAAAAGATTTGAGTGCACAACGTTTGGTTTTGGTTTGACAGCCATAATCACCTTTTTATTGCTTTAAATGCGTTTGTAGCGCATGATTGTACATTTGAGCTGAATGTGTCAAAATCTTAAAAATTAACAGGTGCCCAAGCAATTTCATGCTAGAATCATCATCCGGATGCCAAAATAAACTAAATACAGCAAAAGATTTGAGTGCACAACGTTTGGTTTAGATTTGACAGCCATAATCAGCAATTGTGTACATTTGAGCTGAATGTGTCAAAATCTTAAAAATTAACAGGTGCCCAAGCAATTTCATGCTAGAATCATCATCCGGATGCCAAAATAAACTAAATACAGCAAAAGATTTGAGTGCACAACGTTTGGTTTAGGTTTGACAGCCATAATCACCTTTTTATTGCTTTAAATGCGTTTTTAGCGCATGATTGTACATTTGAGCTGAATGTGTCAAAATCTTAAAAATTAACAGGTGCCCAAGCAATTTCATGCTAGAATCATCATCCGGATGCCAAAATAAACTAAATACAGCAAAAGATTTGAGTGCACAACGTTTGGTTTAGATTTGACAGCCATAATCAGCAATTGTGTACATTTGAGCTGAATGTGTCAAAATCTTAAAAATTAACAGGTGCCCAAGCAATTTCATGCTAGAATCATCATCCGGATGCCAAAATAAACTAAATACAGCAAAAGATTTGAGTGCACAACGTTTGGTTTAGGTTTGACAGCCATAATCACCTTTTTATTGCTTTAAATGCGTTTTTAGCGCATGATTGTACATTTGAGCTGAATGTGTCAAAATCTTAAAAATTAACAGGTGCCCAAGCAATTTCATGCTAGAATCATCATCCGGATGCCAAAATAAACTAAATACAGCAAAAGATTTGAGTGCACAACGTTTGGTTTAGATTTGACAGCCATAATCAGCAATTGTGTACATTTGAGCTGAATGTGTCAAAATCTTAAAAATTAACAGGTGCCCAAGCAATTTCATGCTAGAATCATCATCCGGATGCCAAAATAAACTAAATACAGCAAAAGATTTGAGTGCACAACGTTTGGTTTAGGTTTGACAGCCATAATCACCTTTTTATTGCTTTAAATGCGTTTTTAGCGCATGATTGTACATTTGAGCTGAATGTGTCAAAATCTTAAAAATTAACAGGTGCCCAAGCAATTTCATGCTAGAATCATCATCCGGATGCCAAAATAAACTAAATACAGCAAAAGATTTGAGTGCACAACGTTTGGTTTAGATTTGACAGCCATAATCAGCAATTGTGTACATTTGAGCTGAATGTGTCAAAATCTTAAAAATTAACAGGTGCCCAAGCAATTTCATGCTAGAATCATCATCCGGATGCCAAAATAAACTAAATACAGCAAAAGATTTGAGTGCACAACGTTTGGTTTAGGTTTGACAGCCATAATCACCTTTTTATTGCTTTAAATGCGTTTTTAGCGCATGATTGTACATTTGAGCTGAATGTGTCAAAATCTTAAAAATTAACAGGTGCCCAAGCAATTTCATGCTAGAATCATCATCCGGATGCCAAAATAAACTAAATACAGCAAAAGATTTGAGTGCACAACGTTTGGTTTAGATTTGACAGCCATAATCAGCAATTGTGTACATTTGAGCTGAATGTGTCAAAATCTTAAAAATTAACAGGTGCCCAAGCAATTTCATGCTAGAATCATCATCCGGATGCCAAAATAAACTAAATACAGCAAAAGATTTGAGTGCACAACGTTTGGTTTAGGTTTGACAGCCATAATCACCTTTTTATTGCTTTAAATGCGTTTTTAGCGCATGATTGTACATTTGAGCTGAATGTGTCAAAATCTTAAAAATTAACAGGTGCCCAAGCAATTTCATGCTAGAATCATCATCCGGATGCCAAAATAAACTAAATACAGCAAAAGATTTGAGTGCACAACGTTTGGTTTAGATTTGACAGCCATAATCAGCAATTGTGTACATTTGAGCTGAATGTGTCAAAATCTTAAAAATTAACAGGTGCCCAAGCAATTTCATGCTAGAATCATCATCCGGATGCCAAAATAAACTAAATACAGCAAAAGATTTGAGTGCACAACGTTTGGTTTAGATTTGACAGCCATAATCAGCTAATTGTGTACATTTGAGCTGAATGTGTCAAAATCTTAAAAATTAACAGGTGCCCAAGCAATTTCATGCTAGAATCATCATCCGGATGCCAAAATAAACTAAATACAGCAAAAGATTTGAGTGCACAACGTTTGGTTTAGGTTTGACAGCCATAATCACCTTTTTATTGCTTTAAATGCGTTTTTAGCGCATGATTGTACATTTGAGCTGAATGTGTCAAAATCTTAAAAATTAACAGGTGCCCAAGCAATTTCATGCTAGAATCATCATCCGGATGCCAAAATAAACTAAATACAGCAAAAGATTTGAGTGCACAACGTTTGGTTTAGATTTGACAGCCATAATCAGCAATTGTGTACATTTGAGCTGAATGTGTCAAAATCTTAAAAATTAACAGGTGCCCAAGCAATTTCATGCTAGAATCATCATCCGGATGCCAAAATAAACTAAATACAGCAAAAGATTTGAGTGCACAACGTTTGGTTTAGGTTTGACAGCCATAATCACCTTTTTATTGCTTTAAATGCGTTTTTAGCGCATGATTGTACATTTGAGCTGAATGTGTCAAAATCTTAAAAATTAACAGGTGCCCAAGCAATTTCATGCTAGAATCATCATCCGGATGCCAAAATAAACTAAATACAGCAAAAGATTTGAGTGCACAACGTTTGGTTTAGATTTGACAGCCATAATCAGCAATTGTGTACATTTGAGCTGAATGTGTCAAAATCTTAAAAATTAACAGGTGCCCAAGCAATTTCATGCTAGAATCATCATCCGGATGCCAAAATAAACTAAATACAGCAAAAGATTTGAGTGCACAACGTTTGGTTTAGATTTGACAGCCATAATCAGCAATTGTGTACATTTGAGCTGAATGTGTCAAAATCTTAAAAATTAACAGGTGCCCAAGCAATTTCATGCTAGAATCATCATCCGGATGCCAAAATAAACTAAATACAGCAAAAGATTTGAGTGCACAACGTTTGGTTTAGGTTTGACAGCCATAATCACCTTTTTATTGCTTTAAATGCGTTTTTAGCGCATGATTGTACATTTGAGCTGAATGTGTCAAAATCTTAAAAATTAACAGGTGCCCAAGCAATTTCATGCTAGAATCATCATCCGGATGCCAAAATAAACTAAATACAGCAAAAGATTTGAGTGCACAACGTTTGGTTTAGATTTGACAGCCATAATCAGCAATTGTGTACATTTGAGCTGAATGTGTCAAAATCTTAAAAATTAACAGGTGCCCAAGCAATTTCATGCTAGAATCATCATCCGGATGCCAAAAATAAACTAAATACAGCAAAAGATTTGAGTGCACAACGTTTGGTTTAGATTTGACAGCCATAATCAGTAATTGTGTACATTTGAGCTGAATGTGTCAAAATCTTAAAAATTAACAGGTGCCCAAGCAATTTCATGCTAGAATCATCATCCGGATGCCAAAATAAACTAAATACAGCAAAAGATTTGAGTGCACAACGTTTGGTTTAGGTTTGACAGCCATAATCACCTTTTTATTGCTTTAAATGCGTTTTTAGCGCATGATTGTACATTTGAGCTGAATGTGTCAAAATCTTAAAAATTAACAGGTGCCCAAGCAATTTCATGCTAGAATCATCATCCGGATGCCAAAATAAACTAAATACAGCAAAAGATTTGAGTGCACAACGTTTGGTTTAGATTTGACAGCCATAATCAGCAATTGTGTACATTTGAGCTGAATGTGTCAAAATCTTAAAAATTAACAGGTGCCCAAGCAATTTCATGCTAGAATCATCATCCGGATGCCAAAATAAACTAAATACAGCAAAAGATTTGAGTGCACAACGTTTGGTTTAGGTTTGACAGCCATAATCACCTTTTTATTGCTTTAAATGCGTTTTTAGCGCATGATTGTACATTTGAGCTGAATGTGTCAAAATCTTAAAAATTAACAGGTGCCCAAGCAATTTCATGCTAGAATCATCATCCGGATGCCAAAATAAACTAAATACAGCAAAAGATTTGAGTGCACAACGTTTGGTTTAGATTTGACAGCCATAATCAGCAATTGTGTACATTTGAGCTGAATGTGTCAAAATCTTAAAAATTAACAGGTGCCCAAGCAATTTCATGCTAGAATCATCATCCGGATGCCAAAATAAACTAAATACAGCAAAAGATTTGAGTGCACAACGTTTGGTTTAGATTTGACAGCCATAATCAGCAATTGTGTACATTTGAGCTGAATGTGTCAAAATCTTAAAAATTAACAGGTGCCCAAGCAATTTCATGCTAGAATCATCATCCGGATGCCAAAATAAACTAAATACAGCAAAAGATTTGAGTGCACAACGTTTGGTTTAGGTTTGACAGCCATAATCACCTTTTTATTGCTTTAAATGCGTTTTTAGCGCATGATTGTACATTTGAGCTGAATGTGTCAAAATCTTAAAAATTAACAGGTGCCCAAGCAATTTCATGCTAGAATCATCATCCGGATGCCAAAATAAACTAAATACAGCAAAAGATTTGAGTGCACAACGTTTGGTTTAGATTTGACAGCCATAATCAGCAATTGTGTACATTTGAGCTGAATGTGTCAAAATCTTAAAAATTAACAGGTGCCCAAGCAATTTCATGCTAGAATCATCATCCGGATGCCAAAATAAACTAAATACAGCAAAAGATTTGAGTGCACAACGTTTGGTTTAGGTTTGACAGCCATAATCACCTTTTTATTGCTTTAAATGCGTTTTTAGCGCATGATTGTACATTTGAGCTGAATGTGTCAAAATCTTAAAAATTAACAGGTGCCCAAGCAATTTCATGCTAGAATCATCATCCGGATGCCAAAATAAACTAAATACAGCAAAAGACTTGAGTGCACAACGTTTGGTTTAGATTTGACAGCCATAATCAGCAATTGTGTACATTTGAGCTGAATGTGTCAAAATCTTAAAAATTAACAGGTGCCCAAGCAATTTCATGCTAGAATCATCATCCGGATGCCAAAATAAACTAAATACAGCAAAAGATTTGAGTGCACAACGTTTGGTTTAGGTTTGACAGCCATAATCACCTTTTTATTGCTTTAAATGCGTTTTTAGCGCATGATTGTACATTTGAGCTGAATGTGTCAAAATCTTAAAAATTAACAGGTGCCCAAGCAATTTCATGCTAGATTCATCATCCGGATGCCAAAATAAACTAAATACAGCAAAAGATTTGAGTGAACAACGTTTGGTTTAGGTTTGACAGCCATAATCACCTTTTTATTGCTTTAAATGCGTTTTTAGCGCATGATTGTACATTTGAGCTGAATGTGTCAAAATCTTAAAAATTAACAGGTGCCCAAGCAATTTCATGCTAGAATCATCATCCGGATGCCAAAATAAACTAAATACAGCAAAAGATTTGAGTGCACAACGTTTGGTTTAGATTTGACAGCCATAATCAGCAATTGTGTACATTTGAGCTGAATGTGTCAAAATCTTAAAAATTAACAGGTGCCCAAGCAATTTCATGCTAGAATCATCATCCGGATGCCAAAATAAACTAAATACAGCAAAAGATTTGAGTGCACAACGTTTGGTTTAGATTTGACAGCCATAATCAGCAATTGTGTACATTTGAGCTGAATGTGTCAAAATCTTAAAAATTAACAGGTGCCCAAGCAATTTCATGCTAGAATCATCATCCGGATGCCAAAATAAACTAAATACAGCAAAAGATTTGAGTGCACAACGTTTGGTTTAGGTTTGACAGCCATAATCACCTTTTTATTGCTTTAAATGCGTTTTTAGCGCATGATTGTACATTTGAGCTGAATGTGTCAAAATCTTAAAAATTAACAGGTGCCCAAGCAATTTCATGCTAGAATCATCATCCGGATGCCAAAATAAACTAAATACAGCAAAAGATTTGAGTGCACAACGTTTGGTTTAGATTTGACAGCCATAATCAGCAATTGTGTACATTTGAGCTGAATGTGTCAAAATCTTAAAAATTAACAGGTGCCCAAGCAATTTCATGCTAGAATCATCATCCGGATGCCAAAATAAACTAAATACAGCAAAAGATTTGAGTGCACAACGTTTGGTTTAGGTTTGACAGCCATAATCACCTTTTTATTGCTTTAAATGCGTTTTTAGCGCATGATTGTACATTTGAGCTGAATGTGTCAAAATCTTAAAAATTAACAGGTGCCCAAGCAATTTCATGCTAGAATCATCATCCGGATGCCAAAATAAACTAAATACAGCAAAAGATTTGAGTGCACAACGTTTGGTTTAGATTTGACAGCCATAATCAGCAATTGTGTACATTTGAGCTGAATGTGTCAAAATCTTAAAAATTAACAGGTGCCCAAGCAATTTCATGCTAGAATCATCATCCGGATGCCAAAATAAACTAAATACAGCAAAAGATTTGAGTGCACAACGTTTGGTTTAGGTTTGACAGCCATAATCACCTTTTTATTGCTTTAAATGCGTTTTTAGCGCATGATTGTACATTTGAGCTGAATGTGTCAAAATCTTAAAAATTAACAGGTGCCCAAGCAATTTCATGCTAGAATCATCATCCCGATGCCAAAATAAACTAAATACAGCAAAAGATTTGAGTGCACAACGTTTGGTTTAGATTTGACAGCCATAATCAGCAATTGTGTACATTTGAGCTGAATGTGTCAAAATCTTAAAAATTAACAGGTGCCCAAGCAATTTCATGCTAGAATCATCATCCGGATGCCAAAATAAACTAAATACAGCAAAAGATTTGAGTGCACAACGTTTGGTTTAGGTTTGACAGCCATAATCACCTTTTTATTGCTTTAAATGCGTTTTTAGCGCATGATTGTACATTTGAGCTGAATGTGTCAAAATCTTAAAAATTAACAGGTGCCCAAGCAATTTCATTGTAGAATCATCATCCGGATGCCAAAATAAACTAAATACAGCAAAAGATTTGAGTGCACAACGTTTGGTTTAGATTTGACAGCCATAATCAGCAATTGTGTACATTTGAGCTGAATGTGTCAAAATCTTAAAAATTAACAGGTGCCCAAGCAATTTCATGCTAGAATCATCATCCGGATGCCAAAATAAACTAAATACAGCAAAAGATTTGAGTGCACAACGTTTGGTTTAGGTTTGACAGCCATAATCACCTTTTTATTGCTTTAAATGCGTTTTTAGCGCATGATTGTACATTTGAGTTGAATGTGTCAAAATCTTAAAAATTAACAGGTGCCCAAGCAATTTCATGCTAGAATCATCATCCGGATGCCAAAATAAACTAAATACAACAAAAGATTTGAGTGCACAACGTTTGGTTTAGATTTGACAGCCATAATCAGCAATTGTGTACATTTGAGCTGAATGTGTCAAAATCTTAAAAATTAACAGGTGCCCAAGCAATTTCATGCTAGAATCATCATCCGGATGCCAAAATAAACTAAATACAGCAAAAGATTTGAGTGCACAACGTTTGGTTTAGATTTGACAGCCATAATCAGCAATTGTGTACATTTGAGCTGAATGTGTCAAAATCTTAAAAATTAACAGGTGCCCAAGCAATTTCATGCTAGAATCATCATCCGGATGCCAAAATAAACTAAATACAGCAAAAGATTTGAGTGCACAACGTTTGGTTTAGGTTTGACAGCCATAATCACCTTTTTATTGCTTTAAATGCGTTTTTAGCGCATGATTGTACATTTGAGCTGAATGTGTCAAAATCTTAAAAATTAACAGGTGCCCAAGCAATTTCATGCTAGATTCATCATCCGGATGCCAAAATAAACTAAATACAGCAAAAGATTTGAGTGAACAACGTTTGGTTTAGGTTTGACAGCCATAATCACCTTTTTATTGCTTTAAATGCGTTTTTAGCGCATGATTGTACATTTGAGCTGAATGTGTCAAAATCTTAAAAATTAACAGGTGCCCAAGCAATTTCATGCTAGAATCATCATCCGGATGCCAAAATAAACTAAATACAGCAAAAGATTTGAGTGCACAACGTTTGGTTTAGATTTGACAGCCATAATCAGCAATTGTGTACATTTGAGCTGAATGTGTCAAAATCTTAAAAATTAACAGGTGCCCAAGCAATTTCATGCTAGAATCATCATCCGGATGCCAAAATAAACTAAATACAGCAAAAGATTTGAGTGCACAACGTTTGGTTTAGATTTGACAGCCATAATCAGCAATTGTGTACATTTGAGCTGAATGTGTCAAAATCTTAAAAATTAACAGGTGCCCAAGCAATTTCATGCTAGAATCATCATCCGGATGCCAAAATAAACTAAATACAGCAAAAGATTTGAGTGCACAACGTTTGGTTTAGGTTTGACAGCCATAATCACCTTTTTATTGCTTTAAATGCGTTTTTAGCGCATGATTGTACATTTGAGCTGAATGTGTCAAAATCTTAAAAATTAACAGGTGCCCAAGCAATTTCATGCTAGAATCATCATCCGGATGCCAAAATAAACTAAATACAGCAAAAGATTTGAGTGCACAACGTTTGGTTTAGATTTGACAGCCATAATCAGCAATTGTGTACATTTGAGCTGAATGTGTCAAAATCTTAAAAATTAACAGGTGCCCAAGCAATTTCATGCTAGAATCATCATCCGGATGCCAAAATAAACTAAATACAGCAAAAGATTTGAGTGCACAACGTTTGGTTTAGGTTTGACAGCCATAATCACCTTTTTATTGCTTTAAATGCGTTTTTAGCGCATGATTGTACATTTGAGCTGAATGTGTCAAAATCTTAAAAATTAACAGGTGCCCAAGCAATTTCATGCTAGAATCATCATCCGGATGCCAAAATAAACTAAATACAGCAAAAGATTTGAGTGCACAACGTTTGGTTTAGATTTGACAGCCATAATCAGCAATTGTGTACATTTGAGCTGAATGTGTCAAAATCTTAAAAATTAACAGGTGCCCAAGCAATTTCATGCTAGAATCATCATCCGGATGCCAAAATAAACTAAATACAGCAAAAGATTTGAGTGCACAACGTTTGGTTTAGGTTTGACAGCCATAATCACCTTTTTATTGCTTTAAATGCGTTTTTAGCGCATGATTGTACATTTGAGCTGAATGTGTCAAAATCTTAAAAATTAACAGGTGCCCAAGCAATTTCATGCTAGAATCATCATCCCGATGCCAAAATAAACTAAATACAGCAAAAGATTTGAGTGCACAACGTTTGGTTTAGATTTGACAGCCATAATCAGCAATTGTGTACATTTGAGCTGAATGTGTCAAAATCTTAAAAATTAACAGGTGCCCAAGCAATTTCATGCTAGAATCATCATCCGGATGCCAAAATAAACTAAATACAGCAAAAGATTTGAGTGCACAACGTTTGGTTTAGGTTTGACAGCCATAATCACCTTTTTATTGCTTTAAATGCGTTTTTAGCGCATGATTGTACATTTGAGCTGAATGTGTCAAAATCTTAAAAATTAACAGGTGCCCAAGCAATTTCATTGTAGAATCATCATCCGGATGCCAAAATAAACTAAATACAGCAAAAGATTTGAGTGCACAACGTTTGGTTTAGATTTCACAGCCATAATCAGCAATTGTGTACATTTGAGCTGAATGTGTCAAAATCTTAAAAATTAACAGGTGCCCAAGCAATTTCATGCTAGAATCATCATCCGGATGCCAAAATAAACTAAATACAGCAAAAGATTTGAGTGCACAACGTTTGGTTTAGGTTTGACAGCCATAATCACCTTTTTATTGCTTTAAATGCGTTTTTAGCGCATGATTGTACATTTGAGTTGAATGTGTCAAAATCTTAAAAATTAACAGGTGCCCAAGCAATTTCATGCTAGAATCATCATCCGGATGCCAAAATAAACTAAATACAACAAAAGATTTGAGTGCACAACGTTTGGTTTAGATTTGACAGCCATAATCAGCAATTGTGTACATTTGAGCTGAATGTGTCAAAATCTTAAAAATTAACAGGTGCCCAAGCAATTTCATGCTAGAATCATCATCCGGATGCCAAAATAAACTAAATACAGCAAAAGATTTGAGTGCACAACGTTTGGTTTAGATTTGACAGCCATAATCAGCAATTGTGTACATTTGAGCTGAATGTGTCAAAATCTTAAAAATTAACAGGTGCCCAAGCAATTTCATGCTAGAATCATCATCCGGATGCCAAAATAAACTAAATACAGCAAAAGATTTGAGTGCACAACGTTTGGTTTAGATTTGACAGCCATAATCAGCAATTGTGTACATTTGAGCTGAATGTGTCAAAATCTTAAAAATTAACAGGTGCCCAAGCAATTTCATGCTAGAATCATCATCCGGATGCCAAAATAAACTAAATACAGCAAAAGATTTGAGTGCACAACGTTTGGTTTAGGTTTGACAGCCATAATCACCTTTTTATTGCTTTAAATGCGTTTTTAGCGCATGATTGTACATTTGAGTTGAATGTGTCAAAATCTTAAAAATTAACAGGTGCCCAAGCAATTTCATGCTAGAATCATCATCCGGATGCCAAAATAAACTAAATACAACAAAAGATTTGAGTGCACAACGTTTGGTTTAGATTTGACAGCCATAATCAGCAATTGTGTACATTTGAGCTGAATGTGTCAAAATCTTAAAAATTAACAGGTGCCCAAGCAATTTCATGCTAGAATCATCATCCGGATGCCAAAATAAACTAAATACAGCAAAAGATTTGAGTGCACAACGTTTGGTTTAGATTTGACAGCCATAATCAGCAATTGTGTACATTTGAGCTGAATGTGTCAAAATCTTAAAAATTAACAGGTGCCCAAGCAATTTCATGCTAGAATCATCATCCGGATGCCAAAATAAACTAAATACAGCAAAAGATTTGAGTGCACAACGTTTGGTTTAGGTTTGACAGCCATTATCACCTTTTTATTGCTTTAAATGCGTTTTTAGCGCATGATTGTACATTTGAGCTGAATGTGTCAAAATCTTAAAAATTAACAGGTGCCCAAGCAATTTCATGCTAGAATCATCATCCCGATGCCAAAATAAACTAAATACAGCAAAAGATTTGAGTGCACAACGTTTGGTTTAGATTTGACAGCCATAATCAGCAATTGTGTACATTTGAGCTGAATGTGTCAAAATCTTAAAAATTAACAGGTGCCCAAGCAATTTCATGCTAGAATCATCATCCGGATGCCAAAATAAACTAAATACAGCAAAAGATTTGAGTGCACAACGTTTGGTTTAGGTTTGACAGCCATAATCACCTTTTTATTGCTTTAAATGCGTTTTTAGCGCATGATTGTACATTTGAGCTGAATGTGTCAAAATCTTAAAAATTAACAGGTGCCCAAGCAATTTCATGCTAGAATCATCATCCCGATGCCAAAATAAACTAAATACAGCAAAAGATTTGAGTGCACAACGTTTGGTTTAGATTTGACAGCCATAATCAGCAATTGTGTACATTTGAGCTGAATGTGTCAAAATCTTAAAAATTAACAGGTGCCCAAGCAATTTCATGCTAGAATCATCATCCGGATGCCAAAATAAACTAAATACAGCAAAAGATTTGAGTGCACAACGTTTGGTTTAGGTTTGACAGCCATAATCACCTTTTTATTGCTTTAAATGCGTTTTTAGCGCATGATTGTACATTTGAGCTGAATGTGTCAAAATCTTAAAAATTAACAGGTGCCCAAGCAATTTCATTGTAGAATCATCATCCGGATGCCAAAATAAACTAAATACAGCAAAAGATTTGAGTGCACAACGTTTGGTTTAGATTTCACAGCCATAATCAGCAATTGTGTACATTTGAGCTGAATGTGTCAAAATCTTAAAAATTAACAGGTGCCCAAGCAATTTCATGCTAGAATCATCATCCGGATGCCAAAATAAACTAAATACAGCAAAAGATTTGAGTGCACAACGTTTGGTTTAGGTTTGACAGCCATAATCACCTTTTTATTGCTTTAAATGCGTTTTTAGCGCATGATTGTACATTTGAGTTGAATGTGTCAAAATCTTAAAAATTAACAGGTGCCCAAGCAATTTCATGCTAGAATCATCATCCGGATGCCAAAATAAACTAAATACAACAAAAGATTTGAGTGCACAACGTTTGGTTTAGATTTGACAGCCATAATCAGCAATTGTGTACATTTGAGCTGAATGTGTCAAAATCTTAAAAATTAACAGGTGCCCAAGCAATTTCATGCTAGAATCATCATCCGGATGCCAAAATAAACTAAATACAGCAAAAGATTTGAGTGCACAACGTTTGGTTTAGATTTGACAGCCATAATCAGCAATTGTGTACATTTGAGCTGAATGTGTCAAAATCTTAAAAATTAACAGGTGCCCAAGCAATTTCATGCTAGAATCATCATCCGGATGCCAAAATAAACTAAATACAGCAAAAGATTTGAGTGCACAACGTTTGGTTTAGATTTGACAGCCATAATCAGCAATTGTGTACATTTGAGCTGAATGTGTCAAAATCTTAAAAATTAACAGGTGCCCAAGCAATTTCATGCTAGAATCATCATCCGGATGCCAAAATAAACTAAATACAGCAAAAGATTTGAGTGCACAACGTTTGGTTTAGGTTTGACAGCCATTATCACCTTTTTATTGCTTTAAATGCGTTTTTAGCGCATGATTGTACATTTGAGCTGAATGTGTCAAAATCTTAAAAATTAACAGGTGCCCAAGCAATTTCATGCTAGAATCATCATCCCGATGCCAAAATAAACTAAATACAGCAAAAGATTTGAGTGCACAACGTTTGGTTTAGATTTGACAGCCATAATCAGCAATTGTGTACATTTGAGCTGAATGTGTCAAAATCTTAAAAATTAACAGGTGCCCAAGCAATTTCATGCTAGAATCATCATCCGGATGCCAAAATAAACTAAATACAGCAAAAGATTTGAGTGCACAACGTTTGGTTTAGATTTGACAGCCATAATCAGCAATTGTGTACATTTGAGCTGAATGTGTCAAAATCTTAAAAATTAACAGGTGCTCAAGCAATTTCATGCTAGAATCATCATCCGGATGCCAAAATAAACTAAATACAGCAAAAGATTTGAGTGCACAACGTTTGGTTTAGGTTTGACAGCCATAATCACCTTTTTATTGCTTTAAATGCGTTTTTAGCGCATGATTGTACATTTGAGCTGAATGTGTCAAAATCTTAAAAATTAACAGGTGCCCAAGCAATTTCATGCTAGAATCATCATCCGGATGCCAAAATAAACTAAATACAGCAAAAGATTTGAGTGCACAACGTTTGGTTTAGATTTGACAGCCATAATCAGCAATTGTGTACATTTGAGCTGAATGTGTCAAAATCTTAAAAATTAACAGGTGCCCAAGCAATTTCATGCTAGAATCATCATCCGGATGCCAAAATAAACTAAATACAGCAAAAGATTTGAGTGCACAACGTTTGGTTTAGGTTTGACAGCCATAATCACCTTTTTATTGCTTTAAATGCGTTTTTAGCGCATGATTGTACATTTGAGCTGAATGTGTCAAAATCTTAAAAATTAACAGGTGCCCAAGCAATTTCATGCTAGAATCATCATCCCGATGCCAAAATAAACTAAATACAGCAAAAGATTTGAGTGCACAACGTTTGGTTTAGATTTGACAGCCATAATCAGCAATTGTGTACATTTGAGCTGAATGTGTCAAAATCTTAAAAATTAACAGGTGCCCAAGCAATTTCATGCTAGAATCATCACCCGGATGCCAAAATAAACTAAATACAGCAAAAGATTTGAGTGCACAACGTTTGGTTTAGGTTTGACAGCCATAATCACCTTTTTATTGCTTTAAATGCGTTTTTAGCGCATGATTGTACATTTGAGCTGAATGTGTCAAAATCTTAAAAATTAACAGGTGCCCAAGCAATTTCATGCTAGAATCATCATCCCGATGCCAAAATAAACTAAATACAGCAAAAGATTTGAGTGCACAACGTTTGGTTTAGATTTGACAGCCATAATCAGCAATTGTGTACATTTGAGCTGAATGTGTCAAAATCTTAAAAATTAACAGGTGCCCAAGCAATTTCATGCTAGAATCATCACCCGGATGCCAAAATAAACTAAATACAGCAAAAGATTTGAGTGCACAACGTTTGGTTTAGGTTTGACAGCCATAATCACCTTTTTATTGCTTTAAATGCGTTTTTAGCGCATGATTGTACATTTGAGCTGAATGTGTCAAAATCTTAAAAATTAAAAGGTGCCCAAGCAATTCCATGCTAGAATCATCATCCGGATGCCAAAATAAACTAAATACAGCAAAAGATTTGAGTGCACAACGTTTGGTTTAGATTTGACAGCCATAATCAGCAATTGTGTACATTTGAGCTGAATGTGTCAAAATCTTAAAAATTAACAGGTGCCCAAGCAATTTCATGCTAGAATCATCATCCGGATGCCAAAATAAACTAAATACAGCAAAAGATTTGAGTGCACAACGTTTGGTTTAGGTTTGACAGCCATAATCAGCAATTGTGTACATTTGAGCTGAATGTGTCAAAATCTTAAAAATTAACAGGTGCCCAAGCAATTTCATGCTAGAATCATCATCCGGATGCCAAAATAAACTAAATACAGCAAAAGATTTGAGTGCACAACGTTTGGTTTAGGTTTGACAGCCATAATCACCTTTTTATTGCTTTAAATGCGTTTTTAGCGCATGATTGTACATTTGAGCTGAATGTGTCAAAATCTTAAAAATTAACAGGTGCCCAAGCAATTTCATGCTAGAATCATCATCCGGATGCCAAAATAAACTAAATACAGCAAAAGATTTGAGTGCACAACGTTTGGTTTAGATTTGACAGCCATAATCAGCAATTGTGTACATTTGAGCTGAATGTGTCAAAATCTTAAAAATTAACAGGTGCCCAAGCAATTTCATGCTAGAATCATGTTCCGGATGCCAAAATAAACTAAATACAGCAAAAGATTTGAGTGCACAACGTTTGGTTTAGGTTTGACAGCCATAATCACCTTTTTATTGCTTTAAATGCGTTTTTAGCGCATGATTGTACATTTGAGCTGAATGTGTCAAAATCTTAAAAATTAACAGGTGCCCAAGCAATTTCATGCTAGAATCATCATCCCGATGCCAAAATAAACTAAATACAGCAAAAGATTTGAGTGCACAACGTTTGGTTTAGATTTGACAGCCATAATCAGCAATTGTGTACATTTGAGCTGAATGTGTCAAAATCTTAAAAATTAACAGGTGCCCAAGCAATTTCATGCTAGAATCATCACCCGGATGCCAAAATAAACTAAATACAGCAAAAGATTTGAGTGCACAACGTTTGGTTTAGGTTTGACAGCCATAATCACCTTTTTATTGCTTTAAATGCGTTTTTAGCGCATGATTGTACATTTGAGCTGAATGTGTCAAAATCTTAAAAATTAACAGGTGCCCAAGCAATTTCATGCTAGAATCATCATCCGGATGCCAAAATAAACTAAATACAGCAAAAGATTTGAGTGCACAACGTTTGGTTTAGATTTGACAGCCATAATCAGCAATTGTGTACATTTGAGCTGAATGTGTCAAAATCTTAAAAATTAACAGGTGCCCAAGCAATTTCATGCTAGAATCATCATCCGGATGCCAAAATAAACTAAATACAGCAAAAGATTTGAGTGCACAACGTTTGGTTTAGGTTTGACAGCCATAATCACCTTTTTATTGCTTTAAATGCGTTTTTAGCGCATGATTGTACATTTGAGCTGAATGTGTCAAAATCTTAAAAATTAACAGGTGCCCAAGCAATTCCATGCTAGAATCATCATCCGGATGCCAAAATAAACTAAATACAGCAAAAGATTTGAGTGCACAACGTTTGGTTTAGATTTGACAGCCATAATCAGCAATTGTGTACATTTGAGCTGAATGTGTCAAAATCTTAAAAATTAACAGGTGCCCAAGCAATTTCATGCTAGAATCATCATCCGGATGCCAAAATAAACTAAATACAGCAAAAGATTTGAGTGCACAACGTTTGGTTTAGGTTTGACAGCCATAATCACCTTTTTATTGCTTTAAATGCGTTTTTAGCGCATGATTGTACATTTGAGCTGAATGTGTCAAAATCTTAAAAATTAACAGGTGCCCAAGCAATTTCATGCTAGAATCATCATCCGGATGCCAAAATAAACTAAATACAGCAAAAGACTTGAGTGCACAACGTTTGGTTTAGATTTGACAGCCATAATCAGCAATTGTGTACATTTGAGCTGAATGTGTCAAAATCTTAAAAATTAACAGGTGCCCAAGCAATTTCATGCTAGAATCATCATCCGGATGCCAAAATAAACTAAATACAGCAAAAGATTTGAGTGTACAACGTTTGGTTTAGGTTTGACAGCCATAATCACCTTTTTATTGCTTTAAATGCGTTTTTAGCGCATGATTGTACATTTGAGCTGAATGTGTCAAAATCTTAAAAATTAACAGGTGCCCAAGCAATTTCATGCTAGAATCATCATCCGGATGCCAAAATAAACTAAATACAGCAAAAGATTTGAGTGCACAACGTTTGGTTTAGATTTGACAGCCATAATCAGCAATTGTGTACATTTGAGCTGAATGTGTCAAAATCTTAAAAATTAACAGGTGCCCAAGCAATTTCATGCTAGAATCATCATCCGGATGCCAAAATAAACTAAATACAGCAAAAGATTTGAGTGCACAACGTTTGGTTTAGGTTTGACAGCCATAATCACCTTTTTATTGCTTTAAATGCGTTTTTAGCGCATGATTGTACATTTGAGCTGAATGTGTCAAAATCTTAAAAATTAACAGGTGCCCAAGCAATTTCATGCTAGAATCATCATCCGGATGCCAAAATAAACTAAATACAGCAAAAGATTTGAGTGCACAACGTTTGGTTTAGATTTGACAGCCATAATCAGCAATTGTGTACATTTGAGCTGAATGTGTCAAAATCTTAAAAATTAACAGGTGCCCAAGCAATTTCATGCTAGAATCATCACCCGGATGCCAAAATAAACTAAATACAGCAAAAGATTTGAGTGCACAACGTTTGGTTTAGGTTTGACAGCCATAATCACCTTTTTATTGCTTTAAATGCGTTTTTAGCGCATGATTGTACATTTGAGCTGAATGTGTCAAAATCTTAAAAATTAACAGGTGCCCAAGCAATTTCATGCTAGAATCATCATCCGGATGCCAAAATAAACTAAATACAGCAAAAGATTTGAGTGCACAACGTTTGGTTTAGATTTGACAGCCATAATCAGCAATTGTGTACATTTGAGCTGAATGTGTCAAAATCTTAAAAATTAACAGGTGCCCAAGCAATTTCATGCTAGAATCATCATCCGGATGCCAAAATAAACTAAATACAGCAAAAGATTTGAGTGCACAACGTTTGGTTTAGGTTTGACAGCCATAATCAGCAATTGTGTACATTTGAGCTGAATGTGTCAAAATCTTAAAAATTAACAGGTGCCCAAGCAATTTCATGCTAGAATCATCATCCGGATGCCAAAATAAACTAAATACAGCAAAAGATTTGAGTGCACAACGTTTGGTTTAGGTTTGACAGCCATAATCACCTTTTTATTGCTTTAAATGCGTTTTTAGCGCATGATTGTACATTTGAGCTGAATGTGTCAAAATCTTAAAAATTAACAGGTGCCCAAGCAATTTCATGCTAGAATCATCATCCGGATGCCAAAATAAACTAAATACAGCAAAAGATTTGAGTGCACAACGTTTGGTTTAGATTTGACAGCCATAATCAGCAATTGTGTACATTTGAGCTGAATGTGTCAAAATCTTAAAAATTAACAGGTGCCCAAGCAATTTCATGCTAGAATCATCATCCGGATGCCAAAATAAACTAAATACAGCAAAAGATTTGAGTGCACAACGTTTGGTTTAGGTTTGACAGCCATAATCACCTTTTTATTGCTTTAAATGCGTTTTTAGCGCATGATTGTACATTTGAGCTGAATGTGTCAAAATCTTAAAAATTAACAGGTGCCCAAGCAATTTCATGCTAGAATCTTCATCCCGATGCCAAAATAAACTAAATACAGCAAAAGATTTGAGTGCACAACGTTTGGTTTAGATTTGACAGCCATAATCAGCAATTGTGTACATTTGAGCTGAATGTGTCAAAATCTTAAAAATTAACAGGTGCCCAAGCAATTTCATGCTAGAATCATCACCCGGATGCCAAAATAAACTAAATACAGCAAAAGATTTGAGTGCACAACGTTTGGTTTAGGTTTGACAGCCATAATCACCTTTTTATTGCTTTAAATGCGTTTTTAGCGCATGATTGTACATTTGAGCTGAATGTGTCAAAATCTTAAAAATTAACAGGTGCCCAAGCAATTTCATGCTAGAATCATCATCCGGATGCCAAAATAAACTAAATACAGCAAAAGATTTGAGTGCACAACGTTTGGTTTAGATTTGACAGCCATAATCAGCAATTGTGTACATTTGAGCTGAATGTGTCAAAATCTTAAAAATTAACAGGTGCCCAAGCAATTTCATGCTAGAATCATCATCCGGATGCCAAAATAAACTAAATACAGCAAACGATTTGAGTGCACAACGTTTGGTTTAGGTTTGACAGCCATAATCACCTTTTTATTGCTTTAAATGCGTTTTTAGCGCATGATTGTACATTTGAGCTGAATGTGTCAAAATCTTAAAAATTAACAGGTGCCCAAGCAATTCCATGCTAGAATCATCATCCGGATGCCAAAATAAACTAAATACAGCAAAAGATTTGAGTGCACAACGTTTGGTTTAGATTTGACAGCCATAATCAGCAATTGTGTACATTTGAGCTGAATGTGTCAAAATCTTAAAAATTAACAGGTGCCCAAGCAATTTCATGCTAGAATCATCATCCGGATGCCAAAATAAACTAAATACAGCAAAAGATTTGAGTGCACAACGTTTGGTTTAGGTTTGACAGCCATAATCACCTTTTTATTGCTTTAAATGCGTTTTTAGCGCATGATTGTACATTTGAGCTGAATGTGTCAAAATCTTAAAAATTAACAGGTGCCCAAGCAATTTCATGCTAGAATCATCATCCGGATGCCAAAATAAACTAAATACAGCAAAAGATTTGAGTGCACAACGTTTGGTTTAGGTTTGACAGCCATAATCACCTTTTTATTGCTTTAAATGCGTTTTTAGCGCATGATTGTACATTTGAGCTGAATGTGTCAAAATCTTAAAAATTAACAGGTGCCCAAGCAATTTCATGCTAGAATCATCATCCGGATGCCAAAATAAACTAAATACAGCAAAAGATTTGAGTGCACAACGTTTGGTTTAGATTTGACAGCCATAATCAGCAATTGTGTACATTTGAGCTGAATGTGTCAAAATCTTAAAAATTAACAGGTGCCCAAGCAATTTCATGCTAGAATCATCATCCGGATGCCAAAATAAACTAAATACAGCAAAAGATTTGAGTGCACAACGTTTGGTTTAGGTTTGACAGCCATAATCACCTTTTTATTGCTTTAAATGCGTTTTTAGCGCATGATTGTACATTTGAGCTGAATGTGTCAAAATCTTAAAAATTAACAGGTGCCCAAGCAATTTCATGCTAGAATCTTCATCCCGATGCCAAAATAAACTAAATACAGCAAAAGATTTGAGTGCACAACGTTTGGTTTAGATTTGACAGCCATAATCAGCAATTGTGTACATTTGAGCTGAATGTGTCAAAATCTTAAAAATTAACAGGTGCCCAAGCAATTTCATGCTAGAATCATCACCCGGATGCCAAAATAAACTAAATACAGCAAAAGATTTGAGTGCACAACGTTTGGTTTAGGTTTGACAGCCATAATCACCTTTTTATTGCTTTAAATGCGTTTTTAGCGCATGATTGTACATTTGAGCTGAATGTGTCAAAATCTTAAAAATTAACAGGTGCCCAAGCAATTTCATGCTAGAATCATCATCCGGATGCCAAAATAAACTAAATACAGCAAAAGATTTGAGTGCACAACGTTTGGTTTAGATTTGACAGCCATAATCAGCAATTGTGTACATTTGAGCTGAATGTGTCAAAATCTTAAAAATTAACAGGTGCCCAAGCAATTTCATGCTAGAATCATCATCCGGATGCCAAAATAAACTAAATACAGCAAAAGATTTGAGTGCACAACGTTTGGTTTAGGTTTGACAGCCATAATCACCTTTTTATTGCTTTAAATGCGTTTTTAGCGCATGATTGTACATTTGAGCTGAATGTGTCAAAATCTTAAAAATTAACAGGTGCCCAAGCAATTCCATGCTAGAATCATCATCCGGATGCCAAAATAAACTAAATACAGCAAAAGATTTGAGTGCACAACGTTTGGTTTAGATTTGACAGCCATAATCAGCAATTGTGTACATTTGAGCTGAATGTGTCAAAATCTTAAAAATTAACAGGTGCCCAAGCAATTTCATGCTAGAATCATCATCCGGATGCCAAAATAAACTAAATACAGCAAAAGATTTGAGTGCACAACGTTTGGTTTAGGTTTGACAGCCATAATCACCTTTTTATTGCTTTAAATGCGTTTTTAGCGCATGATTGTACATTTGAGCTGAATGTGTCAAAATCTTAAAAATTAACAGGTGCCCAAGCAATTTCATGCTAGAATCATCATCCGGATGCCAAAATAAACTAAATACAGCAAAAGACTTGAGTGCACAACGTTTGGTTTAGATTTGACAGCCATAATCAGCAATTGTGTACATTTGAGCTGAATGTGTCAAAATCTTAAAAATTAACAGGTGCCCAAGCAATTTCATGCTAGAATCATCATCCGGATGCCAAAATAAACTAAATACAGCAAAAGATTTGAGTGCACAACGTTTGGTTTAGGTTTGACAGCCATAATCACCTTTTTATTGCTTTAAATGCGTTTTTAGCGCATGATTGTACATTTGAGCTGAATGTGTCAAAATCTTAAAAATTAACAGGTGCCCAAGCAATTTCATGCTAGAATCATCATCCGGATGCCAAAATAAACTAAATACAGCAAAAGATTTGAGTGCACAACGTTTGGTTTAGGTTTGACAGCCATAATCAGCAATTGTGTACATTTGAGCTGAATGTGTCAAAATCTTAAAAATTAACAGGTGCCCAAGCAATTTCATGCTAGAATCATCATCCGGATGCCAAAATAAACTAAATACAGCAAAAGATTTGAGTGCACAACGTTTGGTTTAGGTTTGACAGCCATAATCACCTTTTTATTGCTTTAAATGCGTTTTTAGCGCATGATTGTACATTTGAGCTGAATGTGTCAAAATCTTAAAAATTAACAGGTGCCCAAGCAATTTCATGCTAGAATCATCATCCGGATGCCAAAATAAACTAAATACAGCAAAAGATTTGAGTGCACAACGTTTGGTTTAGATTTGACAGCCATAATCAGCAATTGTGTACATTTGAGCTGAATGTGTCAAAATCTTAAAAATTAACAGGTGCCCAAGCAATTTCATGCTAGAATCATCATCCGGATGCCAAAATAAACTAAATACAGCAAAAGATTTGAGTGCACAACGTTTGGTTTAGGTTTGACAGCCATAATCACCTTTTTATTGCTTTAAATGCGTTTTTAGCGCATGATTGTACATTTGAGCTGAATGTGTCAAAATCTTAAAAATTAACAGGTGCCCAAGCAATTTCATGCTAGAATCATCATCCCGATGCCAAAATAAACTAAATACAGCAAAAGATTTGAGTGCACAACGTTTGGTTTAGATTTGACAGCCATAATCAGCAATTGTGTACATTTGAGCTGAATGTGTCAAAATCTTAAAAATTAACAGGTGCCCAAGCAATTTCATGCTAGAATCATCACCCGGATGCCAAAATAAACTAAATACAGCAAAAGATTTGAGTGCACAACGTTTGGTTTAGGTTTGACAGCCATAATCACCTTTTTATTGCTTTAAATGCGTTTTTAGCGCATGATTGTACATTTGAGCTGAATGTGTCAAAATCTTAAAAATTAACAGGTGCCCAAGCAATTTCATGCTAGAATCATCATCCGGATGCCAAAATAAACTAAATACAGCAAAAGATTTGAGTGCACAACGTTTGGTTTAGATTTGACAGCCATAATCAGCAATTGTGTACATTTGAGCTGAATGTGTCAAAATCTTAAAAATTAACAGGTGCCCAAGCAATTTCATGCTAGAATCATCATCCGGATGCCAAAATAAACTAAATACAGCAAAAGATTTGAGTGCACAACGTTTGGTTTAGGTTTGACAGCCATAATCACCTTTTTATTGCTTTAAATGCGTTTTTAGCGCATGATTGTACATTTGAGCTGAATGTGTCAAAATCTTAAAAATTAACAGGTGCCCAAGCAATTCCATGCTAGAATCATCATCCGGATGCCAAAATAAACTAAATACAGCAAAAGATTTGAGTGCACAACGTTTGGTTTAGATTTGACAGCCATAATCAGCAATTGTGTACATTTGAGCTGAATGTGTCAAAATCTTAAAAATTAACAGGTGCCCAAGCAATTTCATGCTAGAATCATCATCCGGATGCCAAAATAAACTAAATACAGCAAAAGATTTGAGTGCACAACGTTTGGTTTAGGTTTGACAGCCATAATCACCTTTTTATTGCTTTAAATGCGTTTTTAGCGCATGATTGTACATTTGAGCTGAATGTGTCAAAATCTTAAAAATTAACAGGTGCCCAAGCAATTTCATGCTAGAATCATCATCCGGATGCCAAAATAAACTAAATACAGCAAAAGACTTGAGTGCACAACGTTTGGTTTAGATTTGACAGCCATAATCAGCAATTGTGTACATTTGAGCTGAATGTGTCAAAATCTTAAAAATTAACAGGTGCCCAAGCAATTTCATGCTAGAATCATCATCCGGATGCCAAAATAAACTAAATACAGCAAAAGATTTGAGTGCACAACGTTTGGTTTAGGTTTGACAGCCATAATCACCTTTTTATTGCTTTAAATGCGTTTTTAGCGCATGATTGTACATTTGAGCTGAATGTGTCAAAATCTTAAAAATTAACAGGTGCCCAAGCAATTTCATGCTAGAATCATCATCCGGATGCCAAAATAAACTAAATACAGCAAAAGATTTGAGTGCACAACGTTTGGTTTAGATTTGACAGCCATAATCAGCAATTGTGTACATTTGAGCTGAATGTGTCAAAATCTTAAAAATTAACAGGTGCCCAAGCAATTTCATGCTAGAATCATCATCCGGATGCCAAAATAAACTAAATACAGCAAAAGATTTGAGTGCACAACGTTTGGTTTAGGTTTGACAGCCATAATCACCTTTTTATTGCTTTAAATGCGTTTTTAGCGCATGATTGTACATTTGAGCTGAATGTGTCAAAATCTTAAAAATTAACAGGTGCCCAAGCAATTTCATGCTAGAATCATCATCCGGATGCCAAAATAAACTAAATACAGCAAAAGATTTGAGTGCACAACGTTTGGTTTAGATTTGACAGCCATAATCAGCAATTGTGTACATTTGAGCTGAATGTGTCAAAATCTTAAAAATTAACAGGTGCCCAAGCAATTTCATGCTAGAATCATCATCCGGATGCCAAAATAAACTAAATACAGCAAAAGATTTGAGTGCACAACGTTTGGTTTAGGTTTGACAGCCATAATCACCTTTTTATTGCTTTAAATGCGTTTTTAGCGCATGATTGTACATTTGAGCTGAATGTGTCAAAATCTTAAAAATTAACAGGTGCCCAAGCAATTTCATGCTAGAATCATCATCCCGATGCCAAAATAAACTAAATACAGCAAAAGATTTGAGTGCACAACGTTTGGTTTAGATTTGACAGCCATAATCAGCAATTGTGTACATTTGAGCTGAATGTGTCAAAATCTTAAAAATTAACAGGTGCCCAAGCAATTTCATGCTAGAATCATCACCCGGATGCCAAAATAAACTAAATACAGCAAAAGATTTGAGTGCACAACGTTTGGTTTAGGTTTGACAGCCATAATCACCTTTTTATTGCTTTAAATGCGTTTTTAGCGCATGATTGTACATTTGAGCTGAATGTGTCAAAATCTTAAAAATTAACAGGTGCCCAAGCAATTTCATGCTAGAATCATCATCCCGATGCCAAAATAAACTAAATACAGCAAAAGATTTGAGTGCACAACGTTTGGTTTAGATTTGACAGCCATAATCAGCAATTGTGTACATTTGAGCTGAATGTGTCAAAATCTTAAAAATTAACAGGTGCCCAAGCAATTTCATGCTAGAATCATCACCCGGATGCCAAAATAAACTAAATACAGCAAAAGATTTGAGTGCACAACGTTTGGTTTAGGTTTGACAGCCATAATCACCTTTTTATTGCTTTAAATGCGTTTTTAGCGCATGATTGTACATTTGAGCTGAATGTGTCAAAATCTTAAAAATTAAAAGGTGCCCAAGCAATTCCATGCTAGAATCATCATCCGGATGCCAAAATAAACTAAATACAGCAAAAGATTTGAGTGCACAACGTTTGGTTTAGATTTGACAGCCATAATCAGCAATTGTGTACATTTGAGCTGAATGTGTCAAAATCTTAAAAATTAACAGGTGCCCAAGCAATTTCATGCTAGAATCATCATCCGGATGCCAAAATAAACTAAATACAGCAAAAGATTTGAGTGCACAACGTTTGGTTTAGGTTTGACAGCCATAATCAGCAATTGTGTACATTTGAGCTGAATGTGTCAAAATCTTAAAAATTAACAGGTGCCCAAGCAATTTCATGCTAGAATCATCATCCGGATGCCAAAATAAACTAAATACAGCAAAAGATTTGAGTGCACAACGTTTGGTTTAGGTTTGACAGCCATAATCACCTTTTTATTGCTTTAAATGCGTTTTTAGCGCATGATTGTACATTTGAGCTGAATGTGTCAAAATCTTAAAAATTAACAGGTGCCCAAGCAATTTCATGCTAGAATCATCATCCGGATGCCAAAATAAACTAAATACAGCAAAAGATTTGAGTGCACAACGTTTGGTTTAGATTTGACAGCCATAATCAGCAATTGTGTACATTTGAGCTGAATGTGTCAAAATCTTAAAAATTAACAGGTGCCCAAGCAATTTCATGCTAGAATCATCATCCGGATGCCAAAATAAACTAAATACAGCAAAAGATTTGAGTGCACAACGTTTGGTTTAGGTTTGACAGCCATAATCACCTTTTTATTGCTTTAAATGCGTTTTTAGCGCATGATTGTACATTTGAGCTGAATGTGTCAAAATCTTAAAAATTAACAGGTGCCCAAGCAATTTCATGCTAGAATCATCATCCCGATGCCAAAATAAACTAAATACAGCAAAAGATTTGAGTGCACAACGTTTGGTTTAGATTTGACAGCCATAATCAGCAATTGTGTACATTTGAGCTGAATGTGTCAAAATCTTAAAAATTAACAGGTGCCCAAGCAATTTCATGCTAGAATCATCACCCGGATGCCAAAATAAACTAAATACAGCAAAAGATTTGAGTGCACAACGTTTGGTTTAGGTTTGACAGCCATAATCACCTTTTTATTGCTTTAAATGCGTTTTTAGCGCATGATTGTACATTTGAGCTGAATGTGTCAAAATCTTAAAAATTAACAGGTGCCCAAGCAATTTCATGCTAGAATCATCATCCGGATGCCAAAATAAACTAAATACAGCAAAAGATTTGAGTGCACAACGTTTGGTTTAGATTTGACAGCCATAATCAGCAATTGTGTACATTTGAGCTGAATGTGTCAAAATCTTAAAAATTAACAGGTGCCCAAGCAATTTCATGCTAGAATCATCATCCGGATGCCAAAATAAACTAAATACAGCAAAAGATTTGAGTGCACAACGTTTGGTTTAGGTTTGACAGCCATAATCACCTTTTTATTGCTTTAAATGCGTTTTTAGCGCATGATTGTACATTTGAGCTGAATGTGTCAAAATCTTAAAAATTAACAGGTGCCCAAGCAATTCCATGCTAGAATCATCATCCGGATGCCAAAATAAACTAAATACAGCAAAAGATTTGAGTGCACAACGTTTGGTTTAGATTTGACAGCCATAATCAGCAATTGTGTACATTTGAGCTGAATGTGTCAAAATCTTAAAAATTAACAGGTGCCCAAGCAATTTCATGCTAGAATCATCATCCGGATGCCAAAATAAACTAAATACAGCAAAAGATTTGAGTGCACAACGTTTGGTTTAGGTTTGACAGCCATAATCACCTTTTTATTGCTTTAAATGCGTTTTTAGCGCATGATTGTACATTTGAGCTGAATGTGTCAAAATCTTAAAAATTAACAGGTGCCCAAGCAATTCCATGCTAGAATCATCATCCGGATGCCAAAATAAACTAAATACAGCAAAAGATTTGAGTGCACAACGTTTGGTTTAGATTTGACAGCCATAATCAGCAATTGTGTACATTTGAGCTGAATGTGTCAAAATCTTAAAAATTAACAGGTGCCCAAGCAATTTCATGCTAGAATCATCATCCGGATGCCAAAATAAACTAAATACAGCAAAAGATTTGAGTGCACAACGTTTGGTTTAGGTTTGACAGCCATAATCACCTTTTTATTGCTTTAAATGCGTTTTTAGCGCATGATTGTACATTTGAGCTGAATGTGTCAAAATCTTAAAAATTAACAGGTGCCCAAGCAATTTCATGCTAGAATCATCATCCGGATGCCAAAATAAACTAAAT